>NW_015113229.1:613027-614940 GCF_001443285.1 Poecilia latipinna | reverse complement strand
ATCAGGATCAAGGGCAGCACAGTCAAAATATACTGATATGAATGAACTATGATGAGGAAACAAGTAAAAATGCTCTCTAAGTAAAATGCAATAATAGTAATAAAATCTAATCATATCAGTCTCTCTATAGCGAGACCTGCTACGTCAAATCAGTTTCTGCGTGTGTCCAGATGTAGAGCCGGCGCAGCTCGATAGGAAACCCCGACAGGCCCAGGAGGCTTCAGTGGCGTTTCAGCTTTAACTCGGTCCACCAATCGTGGAAGGCGCCCACAGTCTCACCCCCCGGCCCACCCAGAAAGGATTGGACTTCATTCTGCAACAGAAAAAACACAACAAAAATCAAAATCAATGGATTATATAATGAACACTAAAGTGAATGAAAAAATGTTGTTTTGTCACTAGATACTAGTACTGCCCTTATACTCTAGAAATCTGGAGTTCCACGGTTGTCTTTAGGTTCTGGGAAACCATCTGATAGGCAGGTGGGGTTCTGTTGGTACCGCATCCCTTCTCTATGTTGGAAGTGATGCACTGAACAGCCAAGGACCTCAGGCAGGGAACACAGCAGCATCCACAGGTGATGAGGAGAGCAAGGAAGGTTCTTTAAGATTCTGCATCATCTGATTAGTAAACATAATGTTCTTTTTTATTTAAAGGCTTCTCCTTGAAGCTGAAGATCAAGTTAGTTCTTTTTGTGTTTTTCTCATACTAAGCCAATAGAGCATCAATATATCAGTAACATTTATTATTTCAGTTCTCCTCTCAATAATAGCAAAAGAAATGTTTAAATTAAGTAACACATTTCAACCTTCAAGAATAACATTGTTTGTTTTAAGTGTTGGCATATTCATAGGATCAGACAAAATCAGAAACCAAACAAAAAATCAAGTAAAAGATCAGATTATGAAATAAATGTACAAAACTGCCCACAGTCATGTTTTATCAAAGAAATATCATTTGAAATGTATATATGAATTATCCCTAATAGAAACTTTACCAGAAATCTTAAACCATACATAAATCTTTTGCTTTTGTTATTTTAATTAACTTCAATCAAATAGTCCTCATTTAACAAGAAGTAACCCGCTATACTAAAGGCTTGTAAAATATCATCAATAGTGTGAACATTAATGATCCGTGTTAAATTAAGATCCCTTGTAATATATTCCATTCATGTAATAAAAGACAACCCTATTTTGTCTCAAAACTGTAAATTATGATTATGAGAAATGTTTAGGCACTATTACCTTGAATCAGAAATTACACATAGGACTAGATTCTTTTTTATTCTGTCAATCTGTTTGACCCCCTTTAATCAGTTCCATAAATGCTCAATTGTAAATCCCAATTTAGACCAATTTTTGTGTGAATCCTCATATTTTCTTCCCATTTTAAACCCTCAAAGAATGATTAGCCTGTTTTTTTTTACAAGAATAAAGTTAACCCTGTCACTCCATGTTTTTAACTGACTTATTTTATTCTCATCATGATTTTAAATCCCATAAGTTCAACAATTTTAACCTTTGAACAATTTGTTCTCTTGAAACCCTTCTATAAAATATTTGTTTAACTGAATTACACTCCTTTGTAGTGTTGATCATATTTATCAATGTTTTTGGGAGAAATTTGATACAACTAGATTTATTAAATTGTATAATGTTCAGGTTAGACCTTTCTGCATGACTTGGTTGAACAAATTATTTTGAATTATAGCAAGAGAGAAGCAGCAATCAAACAATTTAAACTATTTTGTAGAAATCTATTTGACACATGACATTGTTAATTTTAATGTATTCAGTTCAGAATATTCAGTACTACTTTAGAAACTCATTCGAGTAATTAAAACATTCGTGAATTTTGATTTAACCTCCTTTATATTTTCCTGAGGCCCAAAACTGAAAAATTTCTCAATG
>NW_015113229.1:606099-612262 GCF_001443285.1 Poecilia latipinna | reverse complement strand
TTAGCTGCTAAGCTAACAATCAGCGGTTATTTCTCCATCCTATTGAAATGTAGAGCAGATGATATAACATAGTGCTCTGGGGCTGGCCTGGGTCAAGGGAGGGCTGTGAGTATATCCAAGGATTAGTGGGTGAAGAGGAGGAGGAGAGTTGCAGAGAAGGAAGGACATTAAGCTTACAGACACTGTTTAATTTGGAGGACAGAGACACTGCCTTGGACGGTGTAAGTGGATTATTACACCAACAGGTAAGTGCAACAGTTCATAGACATTAGTGCCTTGAATGTTACTGCAAATTATTTCTTATGATCCACTTCAAAGTATCTGAACGTAGTGCTTCAATTCACATTAATTGGCTTTAATAGCATCTTGATGGCTAAATAACTGGAGCTGCAGAGACCACATTATCATTTGCTTTCGATATTATGTAAAACAGTCTTTTTCAAACTGTGGTCCCCGGACCACTGGTGTTCCGCGGGCGCACTCTAGTAGACCGCAAAGTACTGCATGTAAACGACCGTTTGTTTGCCGTGATGTGGGTTCAAAGTGTATGGAGGACCAAAACCGACATAAGAAATAAAATATATACATAAAAGAAATATATATCTGACATAAGAAATAAAATGTATATTTTGATAATTAAAAGCATAAATACATATTTTGATAAGAAATAAAAGCATAAATATATATTTAATTTTTCCCTTTCCTTACATGAGTTTTATTGGGAATGGAAATCCCAATCGATGAATCATAATTTGTATTGACACACAGAGCATAAAATCACCCAAGAAAAGCATTCAGACTTTACTTATTTTATTAACTTTCAGCGCTGAAAGGAGACGCTTTACCATTACATCCGAGAAGAGCTTCTACACAAGTCTGTGCAGCGTCTGAGGAGAAAGAGGAGGGTAGCTGATTATATGGACACTCCCTGAAATCACACCATGTCTCTGTGTCCCTGATAAGTTTCTGTTTCTCTGAGGAATGAGCCTTAGTGTCTAACAGAATCAAAAATGTAACTCTTTACTATGGGCCCTTTGTCTAACAGCGTGTGACTCTTTCTCGGCCTTGGTAAAGCATCTCAACATTCCCCCTGTTGGGCTCTAAAAGAGCCCAAAAAGGAGAAGACAAACCCTAGAGTAGACACTGTGCCCTCCGGAAAACATTCCCCGAGGCTTTTACAAATGTTGACATACATGTCATCATTTCAGTCATTGATGTTGTCTTTCATTCATGTCATTTCATTTCATTTCAATTTTGGGGGTAAAAACGGACAGGGCACCCCTATGCCTCTTAGGCGGTGGATCGAAACCACAATGTCCCTCTTACAATCTAATAAAGAACACGTAAGGAAATAAAATTTTAAAGAATGTTAGGGTTAAAATTAGAAAAAGAAATTCAACCGTCCATGGCATGACTTTTTTTGTTTTTAGTGGAAGAAAATATTTTCCTGCAGATTTGTGAGAGCTTCGTCATCTGTAATTACACATCAATCATAAAGTCGGACCATGACACTTTCTGGAACCAAATACTATAATTATTACCTTTATGTTGCTTGTTATTTATTTATTATTTCTTTTTGTTACCTCAGGTCAACGCCATGCCACGGAAGGGTAATGAACTATAAAAGAACAAAGTCTGAAATTTTTGTTAGTTAAAAAAGTTAAAAAGAATAAATGTTAAATTTTATGAAAATATAAAATGGGTGAAGTGTTAGGAGGATATAATTTTCATCTTAGTAAAAAAGTATTAAAATTATATTCACTAAGTTGAATATAATTTCACTAAAATGTAAATTGAACAGAATGTTAGGATGATATTTCAAACTTAATAAAATGCAAAAACGAATAAAGTGTTAGGTTAATATTTTAAAATGAATAAAATGTAAATGAATAAATGTTAATAAACTGTGAAATCCATAAAATGTTAGGTAATATGCAAAAAGTCAACATATTGTTAGCTGAATAAAATGTTAGATTAATATGTTTCAAAAGTTAAGAAACCAAACACGAATGAAATTTAAGAAAATGTAAAATGAATAAAAGGTAGATATTACTTAAAACTTAAAGTAAAATTAGAAATGTTGAGGTACTATCCTTTAAAGTCAATGAAGCAATAATGAGTAATGCGTAAAACAATTTGTTAGTAAGATAATAAACCAAACTTATTGAAATTTCTATGTAATAATTAAAAGTTAATGAACTACAGAAAGGATGCAATGTTAAACGAAATTAAATGGTAAGAAAAGCTTAGAAGTATTAGTATTGAAAGGCACAGAACATATAATGAACACATTCATAAAACAGCAAACCAATGCAATAAATCAGGATCAAGGGTAGCACATTCAAAATATACTGGTATGAATAAACTATGATGAGGAAACAAGTAAAACTGCTTTCTAAGTAAAATGCAATAATAGTAATAAAATCTAATTATATCAGTCTCTCTATAGCAAGACCTGTCTACGTCAAATCAGTTTCTGCGTGTGTCCAGATGTAGAGCTGGCGCAGCTCGATAGGAAACCACGACAGGCCCGCGAGGCTTCAGTGTGGCGTTTCAGCTTTAACTCGGTCCACCAATCGTGGAAGGCGCCCACAGTCTCACCCTCCGGCACACCCAGAAAGGATTGGACTTCATTCTGCAACAGAAAAAACACAACAAAAGTGAAATCAATGGATTATATAAAGAACATTAAAGTGAATGAAAAAATGTTGTTTTGTCACTAGATACTAGTACTGCCCTTATACTACAGAAAGCTGGAGGTCCACGGTTGTCTTTCGGTTCTGGGAAACCATCTAATAGGCAGGTGGGGTTCTATCGGTACCGCTGCCCTTCTCTATGTTGGAAGTGATGCACTGAACAGACAAGGACCTCAGGCAGGGAACAGCAGCATCCACAGGTGATGAGGAGAGCAAGGAAGGTTCTTTAAGATTCTGCATCATCTGATTAGTAAACATAATGTTCTTTTTTTTATTTAAAGGCTTCTCCTTGAAGCTGAAGATCAAGTTGCCGTTTTTTTTTTTTTTTTTTTTCTTTTTTTCATACTAAGCCAATAGAGCATCAATATATCAGTAACATTTGTTATTCCAGTTCTCCTCTTAATAATAGTTAAAGAAATGTTTAAATTAAGTACCACATTTCAACCTTCAAAAATAACTTTGCTTGTTTTAAGTGTTGGCATATTCATAGGATCAGACAAAATCAGAAACCAAACAAAAAATCAAGTAAAGGATCAGATTATGAAATAAATGTACAAAACTGCCCACAGTCATGTTTTATCAAAGAAATATCATTTGAAATGTATATATGAATTATCCCTAATAGAAACTTTACCAGAAATCTTAAACCATATATGAATCTTTTGCTTTTGTTATTTTAATGAGATTCAATCAAATAGTCCTCATTTAACAAGAAGTAACCCGCTATACTAAAGGCTTGTAAAATATCATCAATAGTGTGAAAAGTTAATGATCCATGTTAAATTAAGATCCCTTGTAATATGTTCCATTCATGTAATAAAAGACAACCCTATTTTGTCTCAGACCAAAAACTATAAATTATGATTATGAGAAATGTTTAGGCATTATTACCTTGAATCAACAATTACACATAGGACTAGATTCTTTTTTATTCTGTCAATCTTTTTTGACCCGCTTTAAGCAGTTTCATAATTGCTCATCTGTAAATCCCAATTTAGACCAATTTAATTTGAATCCTCATATTTTCTTCTCATTTTAAAATCTCATATAATAATTAGCCTGCTTTTTTTTTTTACAAGAATAAAGCTAACCCTGTCACTACATATTTAACTGACTTATTTGATTCTCAACATGGTTTTAAATCCCAAAAGTTCAACAATTTTAACCTTTGAATAAATGGTTCTTTTGAAACACTTCTATAGAATGTTTACTTAACTGAATTACCCTCTTTTGTAGTGTTTATCCTATTTATCAATGTTTTTGGCAGTTTTGGGGAGAAATTTGATACAACTAGATTTATTAAATTATATAAATGCTCAGGTTAGACCTTTCTGCATGACTTGGTTAAACCACCTATTATTTCAAATTATAGCAAGAGAGATGCAGCAATCAAACGATCCCTTCCATATTTTAAAAAGCCATTTTGTAAAAATCTATTTGACACATGACATCATTGTTAATTTTAATGTATTCAATTCAGAATATTCAGTATTACTTTAGAAACTCACTTGAATAGTTAAAGATTTGTGAATTTTGATTTAACCTCTTTTATGTTTTGCTGAAGCCCAAAACTGAAAAATTTTCTTAATAGATTAACTCACAATTTGCTTGAATAGAGTAATTCCATGCATCTCCCCCTGTTTCTGTATCGAAACACTGTATAGTTTTTCGGTACAGAAACTCCTAAGGAACCCACGCAAATCAGTTAACCCAAATTTTCTTTCATTGCTAGTTATAACAGTTGGATGTAATTAAAACACGGTGTTTACACCTCAGTGAAAGAATTGAATAGTTGATTGAAAATATGTGCAGTAAACCCATAATTTTGTTCAGTAATTTTCCGAAGAGTAGATTTTCCTAAGATTTGAAATGGATTCCAAATAAACTTAAATCATAACTTGAAATAATAGTCCTTATATTTGTAGCCACTGTAATTTGAGGCAACTAGAGCTTAGACCGAGCGTGGTTGGTTGTGCTTTTGTAAATCAGGAAATTAACAAGTTTTACCGTACTTTTATCCGTTTTCAATTGTTGTCATGTTGGAGGAGAGAAACACATTAGGCAGATGTTGGACAATCAGAGTTATAATCATTCAGGCAAACAAAATATTTCTGTAAACTGCAGAGTTCTAGCACCCTGCTGCATCGAGCCTTCACTTGTACCGTTAAAATTATCCTGGGGATCAAATAGCAGAGGTCAGAATACAAAGGCAGTAGACCATGAATGCGCTGTAAATAAACTAAGGTGAGAAAAAGTGGCATCACACAATTCGAAAATTCTAGAAAAACTATTAAGAGCTACAAAGTTTTGTTGGCAGCCATTTTGTCTCCAACCTGTAGACTGAGGGAAATCCCAGGACCAACCACGGCAACAGACAAGAAGGACCGCCTCCGAGTCTCAGTCCGACTTTACATGTGATGTTCCATTTGCCCCATCAGAATCTGTCCAGGGCAGCATTCAGTCCCGCTGTGCAGAAAAATCTGGACAAAGTGTGTGGCCCCCCTTGACAGAGCGTGTGGGAGAGACTGAGAGATACAGCAGATGAATTGTTTTCAAACCTCCGTCTCACATCGGGCAGAAGCCATTGGTCTTTTCTGCCATAGGAGACCCTCAGAAACCACGCCTGGGTCTCGTCCTTTAGCCAGGTGTTTCCTCAGAGATCACAGTCAAACATCCAATGCGAGTTCCTGTAAGCTGCAATCCGCCTTCAGGTGACAACAGGAAAAATCAATCCAACCTCACTGACCTCTGTAGAAGCTGTAAGAATCGTCCAACAGGTCTTTGCCCTCAAACGGCAGTCCAGCAGAAGATGGCGCAATTCATATGTGTTGAAAGTGCAAATGTCCAAGTCAGCATGGCTAAGAACAGCGGATGCCTGATGCCGAAGCCAGAGGCCTTTCTCCTCACCTCCTCGCACGGCCCTGAACCCGCAAAACCCGGCCCCCACGGTCCCCGTCAGACCACAGGAAGCAGAACTGCTAGAGTAAAACACAAAGTAAATTAAGAAAATAAAGTGTATGCCACCTTTTGCTCACACAATTATAAATTAAATGTCTTTTCTGCAGCTTGTGATGTAGATGAAAAGTTGCCTCTTTTTTGTTTCCTTTTTTTGTTTCAGCCAGGCTCAGGGTCACTGGAGCGGCTCAGATAAGGTCCACTGCCTCAGTCCCTGAGCTCCAAAGGAAAGATAAAATAGAAATGCGTTAAGATGATTCATCCTCAGATGTTTCAGAATTAACCGATTGTGGAATCAACTTCTTTCAAAAATTAAACTCTAAGAAATTATTAAAAATTTTAACAAAATTTAGTATTTCCAGTTACATACACTTTTCATTAATTGGTTATTCAAATGCATATGTAAAATAATTAATTCAATAGTGTCCAATTTTACACAAAAGCATCCTTGTGATAATGCCACGCTTTAAGACAACCAGTCAAATTTCCTTAATAATTTAGGTCAAAAAGAA
>NW_015113229.1:597230-602696 GCF_001443285.1 Poecilia latipinna | reverse complement strand
TGTTTCAGAATTAACCGATTGTGGAATCAACTTCTTTCAAAAATTAAACTCTAAGAAATTATTAAAAATTTTAACAAAATTTAGTATTTCCAGTTACATACACTTTTCATTAATTGGTTATTCAAATGTATTTATGTGTAGTTTTCTCTTTAGAATTTAAAAAGTTGTTCACATTTTATCTGATTTTTTCTCTGTGTCCCCTTAAGGCACAGGTGTCAAACTCCAGTCCTCAAGGGCCGCTGTCCTCCAGTTTTTAGATGTGCCAGAGGTTCAAAACGCTGGAATGAAATGGTTTAATTACCTCCTCCTTGTGTAGATCGGTTGTCCAGAGCCTTAATGACCTGATTATTCTATTCAGGTGTGGTGCAGCAGAGGCTCATCTAAAAGTTGCAGGACACCGGCCCTTGAGGACTGGAGTTTGACACCCCTGCCTTAAGGGTTTCCGTTGAATTTTATAGTACTTTTAACCAAAATTTTCTTAATGATAACAATTATATCCAACTGTAACTTTATACAATTAAAATTAGAGGTGATGCAGGAAATTCATGAATATTTAAATAAACATGGCATAGATATTGATTGAAGCTATTCAGTTTTACATTACCAATTTTAATTTAGTAAGATCTTCTATATGACTCTGTATTTCAGTCATGCAGGAAGGCACTGTATAAGAGCTCATTAAATAATCTCACAATACACCAATGTCAAATGAATAAATTCATAATTAACCATATCTATACACCAACTGGGAACTAGAGTCTATTTCTTCTTCACACCCTGTTGATATAATTTTTAAAATTTTAAAGCAATTTCCAAATCTTCTGTCTAGAATTGAAAATAGACTATGAGATGTTTTAAATGTAAAGTTTTATCAGAAATGTTTTATGTTTATCATTTACCATTTCCCCCTTTTGTTTTCTTATGTAAATAGAAAACAAACATTTCTGACAACAACATTTCTATTGTTATCAGAAATATTGTTCAGACTCTTTTTCTGTACATATTTCTAAAATGTCCAACTGAAACTGTACTGCAATGGCCAAAAGTTTTATTATTTTAAAGAGTTCAGATCAGAATTTGGATTGCTTTCCTAAAAGGCAGTGTCAATGTTCTGTTTGAACCGACAAAAGAAAAATTTATCAATTTAGGCAGAGGAGCGAAAAATTTAGACACAGATTGTGCAGGACTGTAAGATCTCTTTGCGCTTCAAATCAAATGTTCTGTTGGACCTGAATTTATGTATCCAGTCAATCGAAATTTAAGGCACACAAATGTTGTGAGCCAGTTGTTGTCCAATCAGTTTGTTTTTACATAATCAATTACTATCATATCCACTTTAAAAGTTTCATCCTATCCAATTTGTGCCTTTCTACCAAGACACGCATGTGTTTCAAAAGCAGTAGTTAGTTCAGTTAGTAAGTTAGTTTATTAGAAAAATAAAAACAACAATAATATTAATAAAAATGAAAATAAAATAAAAAATGTTAAACTAAATGAAACAGTCTTATAATAAATGCTATCTGGTTTTGAACCAAAGCTGAAATGTGATTACTCCTTTTCCAACATATTATTTCCCATTTTGAAGTAAGGTAACCGAATTATCTAGATTTAGAATCATAAATTGTCTTTGAGACAAGAATATTTTGTAATGAACCTTAATTGAAACTAAATATATATATTCATGCTTTTATTTCTTGTCAAAATATATATTTATGCTTTTAATTCTTATCAAAATATATATTTATTCTTTTATTTATATATTTATTATTTTATTTCTTATTATCTTGGATATATCCCAGCCAGCATACCTAGGTGGGCCCCATATGGGGAAAAGGAAGGCAGACAATATGGGTCCCGTATGGGTTTATCCACGGTTTCCATGGTGGCCCCACATGGGTTTGCCCATATAGGGCCCATGTGGGCGGTGCCAGCACCTAGCTGGCAGGGTATATTTCTTCTTTCATTTATATATTTATTCTCTTATTTCTTATTATGTCGGTTTTGGTCCTCCATAAAAGTGCGATGCATACAATTGGCTTACCAAAGGATTGTGTTTAAAAATAATTATGGATAAATGGTTTAAGACCAGGTCACATAAAATAAAAGCTGAAGATACTGCTGGAAAGAAAACAACACCAGAAAAAGTTAAACCTGCTGATGTGTTCGAATCTTTTGAACGGTCTCCACTCTCAGTTAATGAGAACTGTTCTTTGTTCTTACGACTTTGTTTGCTTATATGGCTCTGCTCACACAACAGATATTGTTTTTATTTAATTAAAAAATTATTTAATTAAATGCATTAATTTAAATGCATAAATACCACTGATAGAAACTGGTTGATAACTTTACATTTAATAGAGCAGGAAATGACTTTTTTGTCTGTCAAAGCAACTAAAATCTATTTTTCTGTTATTGTGCAAATAGCCGTAAAATGCTATAAATGGACATAACACTTGGTAGTAAAGAACAACTTCTTTTTTGATCTCCATGTGTTTGATGTCATTGGAAAGCTCAAAATCCGCACTTTCAAAATATTTAAATAACTCAAAACACCCAGAGTCGACTTGGCCGATCCTATTTACAAAACAGCATGGGTGAACAATGAAAACAACAAGTGTGTTAAGATGCTAATATTTTCATTTAAGTTTGTATACATTAAGATGGGTTGTTGAGGAGAAATTTCAAGTTAGTTTGTCTGGGAGGGTTTGTTCGATGGGTGACTGTCAGCCTGAAAAAATTTGGAAAAACACTTATGTAAAAGTTACTTTTATAATTGCTGAGCCTTTATGTAAGTGCATACATAAAGACACTTGCGTAAAGTGATTACTTCAGTGTTGGTTCTTGATTACAGGAAATAAGTTTGAATATTTCTGCAGCAGACGCTCAGGCATGGCACCCAACGTGGAGAAGATCATCCAGAGCATCAGCCTCGGAGACCAGGACGCTGTCCAGCTCTTACTGGACAACTACAATACCCAGGTTATTCATAGTTGCCATGACGACTGCCTCAATTTGGCATGAGACATTTTCCTTCTTTTGTAACAATGTGCAAGGCACGATGAGAATGGTTGCCGATGCCTAGAGGAATGTTTGAAATGTCTGCAGGAGCACCAAGTTGATCGGCTCCATGTCTGACTTCATATCGTCCACAAACATGTTGGAGCATTCATTGCTTCTCTTTCTCTGCTCCACTCCTGCTGCTGCTGTTTGAACAGTCATTCTACTTCCAAATACCAAGATAATTTTGGTATATTGTGACAAAATTAATCAAGTGAATGAATACAGCTGTTCATCCTGTAAATGGTGGTTTGAACCCCTGCCCTGTCCATCTCTGTCGTTGTGACCTTGGGTAGTCAGAGGGCACAGTAGGGCCAGTTGAATGACAGTTATGTCTCTGTCAGTCTACCCCACAGTAGCTGTGAGTACAATGTAGCTCACATCATCATTGTGTGAACAGGTTAATGACTGATTGGAGTATGAAGAGGTTTGAAGTCCTCTGACCTGATAAGGCAATATAGAAATGTCACCCATTTATAATTTTACCATGTTTTTTAATTGACACTGAGATTATTGTCTTGCTGAGAGCTGTAATATTTTTTCAGTATATCATTTGCTTTAAGTTTTATCTTTATCAAATTATGCTGATCTTTGTAAAACATTCAGTCCAACTTTTTTCTTTTATATCTCCACAGTACGCAGAGTGCTTCTTTTTCAATACTGAGGCACAAGAGAGAAAAAAGGTCAGTAAGCAAAATGTCTGAGTCTGTGAATCATCTTGTAAAAATATTTACATATAAAGTTAAGAAACGCCCCACTCCCTCCCCATAAACATCCCTTGAACCAGCAGACCAGGCACCAAAACCTGGAATTGTAATCCAAAAAAACTGCCTCCTTTTTGAGCTTGCTGCACTTTTGAGTCTTGACGGCTTAGACTTCCATCATGTTCCACCTGCCTTCATGACTGTCTATCCTCAATCATCTCCCTGCTGCAGAACGTCTGGAACAGAACATGGTTGTTATAAAACAAGACAATGGGCAACATCCATGTGCAGTCCTTTACTAAGCATTTTTCTTGTCATCTGATTGAGAATGTTTATACTGTATTTTTGTCATTGTAATACTGGACAGACTCCAGCTTTGCTTTCGGTCATCAATGATGACCACACCCATGTCCACATTTTTAAGAATTCATATTCTTCTTTTTGCACAGTACTGCAATTGTTGAGAACAGCACCACCTGCTGTTTGGTGGAGGCATCACACAGTCATGCATGTTGACTTTACTTCTTATCAAAATGGATAAATGTCATAATCTCTTTGAATCTATTTCTGGACATCTTTTTCATTGCAAAACAGGAATCCCCATTTTCCTGACCAGACACTATCCAAGTCCAAAATGTCAATAGTAGAATGTCACCACTTCTTTGTTTTTGTCTTCTCTTTTTAAGTCTTACACTTATTATCTTTTTCTTTATTATACACCTGTTGCTGTTCATTCTCGGACCACCTGTCTGTAGCAACAACGACTGGAAGAGGTAAATAAATCACCCAGACAGAGCTGTGCTGACAATGAGTTCACACCGTCTTACATTAATCTGAAAAGGTGCTTAAATTGTTTAGTCACATCTAGTCTCTGTGTGGATGGGTGTCCTCCAAAAGCGATTAATCATATGTTCCAAAGCTATTTAGATACCCATCACTCATCATATTACCCTGTGTTGACCTTCACTTTCGTAGTATGCTTCAGCTTGTGCAGAAGGCTGTTCTAATAGGAATTATTTCTTTTGGTGGGTTTGGTTCAGGGCTGATAGTGGAAAAAAATCCAGAGCCTTAACTTTTTTCCGTCCCCACGAGGGGGACATGATGTGAAGGGTGTTACATATGCAACTCACCTTTAACACATAACATATAACACTATATAAAAATAACTCTTTTAACCCATGAAATAGTGGGCTCCTGACCACAGATGTATATAAAGTGTCAGGATTGGTGAAGGCGGAGGCAAGGGAGAGCCAAAATGCAAACAAATATTTATTTAACTTAAACACTTGTGTTCACCAAATTACAGGCATAAGACGCACAAGAATCTTGCACGAGACTAGATAGAACTAGAACATTTCTGAAGAAATTTAAACAGGGCCTACCAAAGTGTGCCCGTCGGTTTGAACCCAACATTCTGCTGCTAAAAATTTCAATGCTAAGCTTAGCTAAAATAATTTTAATAGCATGTGGAGAATCACAAGAATATTGACTAACATGGACATAGTTCATTCAATATGTTAAAACTAGTGGATAAGCTAAAATTAGCCAAAATGCTAATGTTAGCCTAAATACTGCCAGTGGCATGTGGGGTATCACTAGCATGTTGTGTTACATTGACTTACTCTATTCATGGCTACAGTGATTCTTGAGAATAGGGACAAAATGGGTTTTAATTTTCCCATATTTTTTTTTTATTATTTCTCAA
>NW_015113229.1:591546-592800 GCF_001443285.1 Poecilia latipinna | reverse complement strand
GGCTAATGAATCAAAAATAGCTCAAATGCTTATTTTACCCATTAGTTCACTAAGAAAGAAATAGCAGAAATACTTATTTTAGGGTGAGAGCTAATGTTAGTGCATTACCTTGTTTAACCTGAGAGAAAAAAATAGCTAAATTGCTCATTAAAAGGAAAAGACAGATGTTAATGCACCCCCTTGCTCTTCGTAAGAAAAAACACAGTAGGATTGGACATTAATAGTGTTACATATTAATGCTACCGCATTAATATGTAACACTGAAATCAGACTCATAAACATCAAGAGTTCAGTGTCTATTGGGAGCACAAAAATATACCCTGATTATTTAAACAACCCACACCAGCAGTATCTGGTCAGTAACAACACTCCCAACATATTGAAAATAGATCTTTATGTTGCCATGGCTAATCAACAGGGTCAATATGTCTTTGCAACTGCAGCTCTTCTAGGGCGTTATTAGTGTCTTAAGGTCTACCATTAAAAGTCCAAAGAAGGAAGGAAAGAAACTGACCTGAGAGAGAGTCATTGGTGGCCAGCTTAGTGTTGAACACTGGAACCAACAATCTATAATTGGTGAAACAGATTTGTAAAAAGTGTATCTCAATGCTGAATGATGTTCTCTGTGTGACGTAACCCATATAGACAAGGCCAGTAAGACTAAGCAGGACAGAAGATATTATAAAGAAGAAATCCAGTTGGGGGCAATGTTGGATTTAACATCATTTCTGAGCACCACCCATGAGTGTAACACGCCAGGGAATAAACAGAGTACAAGTACTGCATGAAAGCAATATACAGGTCCTTCTCAAAAAATTAGCATATTGTGATAAAGTTCATTATTTTCCATAATGTAATGATAAAAATTAAACTGTCATATATTTTAGATTCATTGCACACCAACCGAAATATTTCTGGTCTTTTATTGTTTTAATACTGATAATTTTGGCATACAGCTCATGAAAACCCAAAATCCCTGTCTCAAAAAATAAAAAATGTGTTTTAATACCAAAAAAGTTAACCTTCAAATAATTATGCATTCAGGATAACTTATTATTAGGAATCCTTTTGCAGCCTTCAGTGCGGCGTGGCATGGAGGCAATCAGCCTGTGGCTCTGCTGAGGTGTTATGGAGGCCCAGGATGCTTCGATAGCGGCCTTAAGCTCATCCAGAGTGTTGGGTCTCAACTTTCTCTTCACAATATCCCATAGATTCTCTATGGGGTTCAGGTCAGGAGAGTCGGCAGGCCAATTG
>NW_015113229.1:574981-588737 GCF_001443285.1 Poecilia latipinna | reverse complement strand
TGCAGCCTGGGAACCTGAAATACAGGTCCTTCTCAAAAAATTAGCATATTGTGATAAAGTTCATTATTTTCCATAATGTAATGATAAAAATTAAACTGTCATATATTTTAGATTCATTGCACACCAACTGAAATATTTCTGGTCTTTTATTGTTTTAATACTGATAATTTTGGCATACAGCTCATGAAAACCCAAAATCCCTGTCTCAAAAAATTAGCATATTTCATCCAAACAATAAAAGAAATGTGTTTTAATACCAAAAAAGTTAACCTTCAAATAATTATGTTAAGTTATGCATTCAATACTTGGTCAGGAATCCTTTTGCAGCCTTCAATGTGGCATGGAGGCAATCAGCCTGTGGCTCTGCTGAGGTGTTATGGAGGCCCAGGATGCTTCGATAGCGGCCTTAAGCTCATCCAGAGTGTTGGGTCTTGCGTCTCTCAATTTTCTCTTCACAATATCCCACAGATTCTCTATGGGGTTCAGGTCAGGAGAGTTGGCAGGCCAATTGAGCTTAGTAATACCATGGTCAGTGGTTTTGGCACTGTGAGCAGGTGCCAGGTGATGCTGAAAAATGAAATCTTCATCTCCATAAAGCTTTTCAGCAGATGGAAGCATGAAGTGCTCCAAAATCTCCTGATAGCTGCTGCATTGACCCTGCCCTCAATAAAACACAGTGGACCAACACCAGCAGCTGACATGGCTCCCCAGACTATCACTGACTGTTGGTACTTCACACTGGACTTCTGGCATTTTGGCATTTCCTTCTCCCCAGTCTTCCTCCAGACTCGGGCACCTTAATTTCCAAATGACATGCAAAATTTGCTTTCATCTGAAAAAAGTACCTTGGACCACTAAGCAACAGTCCAGTGCTGCTTCTCTGTAGCCCAGGTCAGGCGCTTCTGCTGCTGTTTCTGGTTCAAAAGTGGCTTGACCTGGGGAATGAGGAACCTGTAGCCCCTTTCCTGCACATGCCTGTGCACAGTGGCTATGGATGTTTCTACTCCAGACTCAGTCCACTGCTTCCGCATGTCCCCAACGTCTGGAATCGGCCCTTCTCCACAATCTTCCTCAGGGTCCGGTCACCTCTTCTCGTTGTGCAGCGTTTTCTGCCACACTTTTTCCTTCCCACAGACTTCCCACTGAGGTGCCTTGATACAGCACTCTGGGAACAGCCTATTCGTTCAGAAATTTCTGTGTCTTACCCTCTTGCTTGAGGGTGTCAATGATGGCCTTCTGGACAGCAGTCAGGTCAGCAGTCTTGCCCATGATAGCGGTTTTGAGTAATGAACCAGGCTGGGAGTTTTTAAAAGCCCCAGGAATCTTTTGCAGGTGTTTAGAGTTACTTTGTTGATTCAGATGATGAGGTTAATTGCTCGTTCAGAGAACCTTTTCATGATATGCTAATTTTTTGAGACGGATTTTGGGTTTTCATGAGCTGTATGCCAAAATCATCAGTATTAAAACAATAAAACACCAGAAATATTTCAGTTGGTGTGAAATGAATCTAAAATATATGACAGTTTAATTTTTATCATTACATTATGGGAAATAATGAACTTTATCACAATATGCTAATTTTTTGAGAAGGACCTGTAGTGTCAGGAATGATGGTGTTTGGTGTTGACAGGAACCACGAGGCCTTCTTCATCTTGTCATAGTTAGACTTTTACTTTTCGTCAGTTAAGATATACAGGTCAGATCTCACTGGAACACAACGTACAAACTCACACAGAGCGTAGAGGATACTCAGACCAGGAAACCCAAACGAGACTGCCGCAACAAACCTGCGGCGCGTCAAACCTAAATAGCTAACCAAACAGGTGAATCAAATTACTAATTAGTGGACAGAGGAAAAAACGGTAATACTCAAAAGTAGACACTAGAAACCTCGAAATCAACTCAAACTAAACGGAGAACACAGAAAAATCCACACAAAAAACCCAACATATGACAGTACCCCCCCCTCTAAGGGCGGATTCCAGATGCCCAAACAAACACTAAGGCACCCCCAGTCCCAAAGTCAAAACCCCGAAGGGAGCGTAAGGGAAAACACAAAAACAACCCACAATGGGCGTGAGAAAGGCAACAGAAAAAACACCCCCAGACGGACTTCCACCAAATAAGCCCCCAACAGTCTGCATGGCGGAAAACCGAACTGGTGGGACCACAGAAAAAAAATTTCCCCAGTCTATGGGCCCGAACCTCTCCGGAGGACGACCCGAACGTAACCAAAACCTCCCATGACCCTCAGGTGGACGACCCGGTGGCCGCCTCATTGTCAATATGTTCCCCGGAGGACGAACCACATGTCGCAGGATCCGCAGCAAAGTTCCCAGCGCTCGAACTGGAGAATGCCTCCCTCCACCAATCCAGCGGTGGAAACGTCCACGTAACCTTACTGATGAACCCTGGCGGCGAATAACTCCTCGTAACACCTCATGCCGGCGACGTCCCGAGCCCCTCCCTCCTGCTCCAGCTACCGAATTGGAAAACACCGGCACTGGAACCGAAGCCGAGGCTGGACCTCTCACCACAGGTGATGAATCGAAGAAAAAGGACCCCCGCAGCTCAGTTGGTGAAGAAACTGCCGCAACAAACCTGCGGCGCGTCAAACCTAAATAGCTAACCAAACAGGTGAATCAAATTACTAATTAGTGGACAAAGGAAAAACCGGTAATACTCAAAAGTAGACACTAGAAACCTCGAAATCAACTCAAACTAAATGGAGAACACAGAAAAATCCACACAAAAAAACCCAACATATGACATATAGCAGTGTGACCCATTATTACTGATGCTAACATCAGTGCATTGTTACTAATTCCCATCTCTTGGTTCATCAGTTCAGAAAGAACAAAATAAGGGACTGTGCTTCAAACTCTGATTCGGACATTGACTCAGATGATGAGAGGCCGAATCTTCTTCTCAGAGAGGTAGGCCAAGTAAACTGATGTGGTTTGTTTGTTCTCCTGTACCCTCTGGACTTCCCAAAACCTCCAGTCATCTTTTACAGCAGATTTACCTGTATCTAGATTGATTTGTTTAATCATAATCATTTCCATAATCTCTGGAGATGATTATTCAAAGAAGGATTCCTCATAGGATCAAGAAAATTATGGACAACCCTGATCATCCTCTCTTCATGAGACTGTGTTAGCTTCCCAACAGAGTATCTTCAGTCAGAGGCTTCTTCAGATTCAGTGCAGTACAGACCGCTATAGGAGATTTTTCCTGCTAACAGCCATCACTAGCTACAATATCTCTTTTAAGAATCTAAATTAATGAGTTACAATAACATTTAATTTTCCTTTGGGATTAATAAAGTATTTTTGAATTTGAATTGAATCTATGATGCTGCAGCACATGTAATAAACATAAGACTCTTTAAATGTTGATGTATTTGATTTGTGCTGAGGCTGAATTCTTAGATTTCATCATAATATTTTTCCCTGCAGGGTCTGGCTGCTGCCCTGCTGGGCTTTGTCGGTGGTCAGTTGCAGCCTGCAGTGCTAAGAGCTTGTCTGCATACTCTGCGAATCCTCTCCCGTGACCGTAGAGCTATGGGACCAATGATCACTGATAGCGCCCTACTCACCTTGACACACCTGGGAGGTATCAATCTTCGGCAGCCCAGCCAGCAGCAGGACAAAACAAAAATTCAAGATCAGTGTGACAGAACACAGACACAGATCCATGGAAAAGAAGCAAGTGGATGTCAGGGAGCAGTAGATTCCAATCAGAGGTGTACAGTTTCTTTTTCAGAGTGTCACTCCTTTAACCGGCGAGGGAACGTAGGGCACCTTGTGCTTGCTCCTGGGAAAAAAGACGCCCGGGAAGACGACAGTGAGGAAAACTGGAAAGTGGAAGATGGGGAGGTGTGCAGGAAGGAGGCCATGAAAGTCTTGTGTAATATAATCTACAACAGTCCCCAGGCCCGGGAAAGAGCCAGCGCACTGAGGTGACAGTTTTAAAGTTGTTTTCTTGTTTCTGTATTATGTCAGAGTTCAAAACTTCAGTTAGTTTTGATACAAAATCATAGAGATTATTGGAGCAGACAGAGATCCTTTTCCATTCCTCTTTACACAATCCCTCCAGTTAAATAATTAAAAAATCAAGAATTCAGCCCATCATATTGAAATCTAAGTGAAAGTTAAAAAGTTTGTCCATCAGAATGTGAAGCTAGATTTTATTAAAACCCAATGAGAAGTCTACAGATAGCAACTTATCATAATTTTTGTTTCCTTCAAGATGTTTAAAACACATTTAGTAAAGTTGCGGTGTCATTCTCATCCCCACGACCAGACAACCAAAAGGTAAAGAAAGTGTTAAGTCTGAATAAGGAGATCTCTCTTTATCAGTTTTTCAAAGGATTTCATAGTCAGTGCAAAAGGTCTAAAATTTTGAAGAACTTTTGTTTGGCCAGTCTTAGCCACAGGTATTATGATGGACTGCTTCCAGCACCTTGGCACCCTCTGTTGGTTAAGTGACATCTGGAAGATTTGATACAAAATGGGAGCCAACTGTTCCACACGAGGAGAGCAGTTGACCACTTACATTACTTAAAAAAAGTCACCATCAAAGAAAAGGTCACACTCTAATATTTTGTTGGAGCACCTTTAGCTTTGATTTGCAGCATGCTTTCACTGAGCCATTGTTTTGAAATGGTTCTGCTTCAGCAGGCACCTGTTTCTCTTCTTAACCTGATGTGACCCACCACTCTGGGTAAATGTGGACTCATCAGACCACATGACCTTCTTCCATTGCTCCAGAGTCCAATCTTTATGCTCCCTAGCAGTTTAAAGCCTTTTTTCCAGTTAGCTTCACTGATCAGTGGTTTTCTTAAGGCTATAGAGCTGTTCAGTCTCAGTCCCTTGACTTCTCTTCACATTCTGCATGTGTAAATGTTTTTACTTTCACTATTTAACATAGACTAGAGTTCTACAGTTGTTTTTCTTCAAATTGATTTAGCCAAACATTTAAGTGATCGCCAATAGCAATCATTCAGGATTTTTTTCCAGCCACATTTCTTCCTTGAAGACCACTGGTCTCCATTTTCCTTCCAGTTTTCAATAACGCGTTGGACAGTTCTTAACCCATTTTCAGTAGTTTCAGAAATCTCCTTAGATGTTTTCTCTGCTTGATGCATACTAATGATTTGACCCTTCTCAAATAGACTGACATATTTTCCATGTCTTCTTGTGGTTGTTTAAGAAATGATAAGCAACTTAATGCACAAATTGGGGTCAGATAACTTTTTACCAGCTGGAACACAAACGACTATGAAATAATTATCCAGTAGAAGGCTTGGTTCAATTTGCTTAGTTCAATCCAGGTGACAACTTTTTTTGGCCAGGTAGTGTATTACCTGAACCTGGGCTTTTTCCAACCTTACAGTGTGTAAAAGATTCAGACACAGACACAATGTCAAATGGGACATGATCAGAGCAGAGAAGTTGGTTTTTCAGAATCTAGATCTCATTACTAAAATCAGAAGAATCAAACTTAGGGTAAAACATATTGAACTCATTTGCCAATTAGATATCAGAATTAAAACCAGGAATAACCACAGTTCTGTTGCACTTGATCTTTGATGCAACAATTGTTTTAAACCATTCCAAACTGGGCCTAATATATTATTGGTAAGGTCTTTTACCAGATTTTCCTTGTAATTCAATTTAGCCTTTTTTTAAATGTCATTCTTAATTTCCCTTTTAAGTGAATTCAACTCTGTGAGGTTTCCTTCACTGAATGCCTTTTTGTTCAACAGATTTTTTAACAATTTTGACATCCATGGTTTGCTATTAGGAGATACCTTTGCTATAATTTTCTTTACAAAAAGCTATGCATCTACTAATTAAATCAGTGTGGTTGTATGGAAATGAGGGTAACCACACCTCTTCGTGATTTCCCAGTGACACCACCATCCCAGTCCATGCATACTGGCGCGTCATTTCTTCATTTGAGGAGCACCAAAGTGCTATTCATACATGTTCTACCAAAAGCTTAGATGCTCTGAAGATTTAATGAATGGTGCTTTACAGCTGCTTAGCAACCCCTTGCCTCACTAAAAGCTTCACGTCTGTCTCCATGGGAAGGCTTCTACAGGGATTATGGGAGAGTCTGAAGCAGGGAATCTGGAGTGGGGCACCACCCACTGGCCAGTTTTACAAACTGAGGCTTCTCTTCTTACTAACAGCCCTGAGGCCTGAGCTCAAGCTACAGCTGCAGCAGGTAAACACTCCTCACCCTATCACAGTTATAAATGGCTTAATCTAAAGTTTATCTCAGTCTACTGCTAATCTTAACCATTACTCTGGGGCAATGGTGATGAAGGTGGTAGGAGTTTGCCCAGCAATTAACAGATTGCTGGTTTGGTTTGGTTCCTGCTCCACCCACCTCTGTCATGTCTGTCACCACCAGGCAAGGCTTGCCTGCCACCAGCCTTGTCTGGTGGTGAGGGTCAAAGGGCCCCGTGGTGCCGGTGCATGGCAGCCAGCTGTGTAAAGCACCTTCGGGTCCTCTGGACTTAACAAATTGCTATACAAGTACCAAGTCATTTACTCTAAACCTTTGTGTTTTGTGGAACATTGAGCATGCGAAAATTCACTTATAGAAATGAATTTGCAAAAGTATTCCCACCATTAATTTTTTCCCCTGTCACAACTACAGATTTGAGGATGTGATAATGGTGATGTAGAAGAAAAATGACAGATAGGTTAAAAAAACTTCTACATACAATTCTGAGAAGTGTGTGGTGCATCATTGTTTTGAGCTGCAACTAACAATTGTAATAATTGATTATTCTCTTGATTATTTTGATGATTAATTTGATAGAAAAACGGATACATTCTGTAGATTGTTCATTTAACTAGCTACAGAATGAAAAGGCTAAGCCTTTTTATGCAATATTAGAAATATATATAAAAAATGCAATTAAAAATAATGGTAACACTTTATTTGAAGGGGTGTGCATAAGACGGGCATGACACTGTCATAAACATGACATAACACCTGTCATGAACAAGAAGTCTTTATGAATGTTTATGACAGTTGTAATGACATGTCATTCAGTAAATAATGACACTTTTAATGCAAAGTTGCATTGAAAGTCCATTAAAAATGCCAACTTTGCATAAAATTATCATAATTTACAAAATCATGCAAAGTTGGAACTTTTAATGCAACTTTTAGAGTGTCATGTCAGTTTTATGCACACCCCTTCAAATAAAGTGTTACCAAAATAATTCATTCTGTTACGTCCACCAGGCTCGTTTGATGGGGTAACATTAAAAGGAGACCACACAAGGATTTAGAAACTGAATGAAAGTAGAATTTATTAAATTATATTAAAGAAATAACCCTGAAAAAAGAATACCTGAAATGAGAAACCAAAATAGATCAAAGCAGAACCTATAAGTGACCAGAAATAAACAAATGCTAAACAAACCTAACAAATCTCCACCAAAAGATACAAACCAAACCAAATGGGGTTCTGAGGAGAGAGGAGAGAAAAGCCTCCTCACTGCTGCATGGCTGGCAGTTTTAAAGCTGCAGAACACCAATCAGGGCAACACGCATCACCTGCAGAGACCTGTCTGCAGAACCCTAAAAGGAAAAAAAGGCAGAGACCCACTGAAGCCGTAACAATTCCTATATTGAATGTTTGAACACTGCTGATGGAAAGGATGCATCAGCAGCTAATTACATAATTCTAGTATCTACATATGAAAAGCTCAGACCTTAGAACTGGGAGAAGCTAAAACTACCATTTGAAAAATTTTGGTTGAAAAAAAGTTTTTTGCAAAATGTATATAGCTTTTTGGATAGGTTTGACTCTTTTTTCAATCTGTACACTCTAGTTAACAATGAATTAATTACCATATCAGTTGACCGTGATTTCAATTATCAATTTCTGTTGAGACCATTTTATGTCAAGACCCCTAAATAAACTCCAGACTGACCGGTTAGATTTAGAAGTTGCCTACGTAGTAAACATCGTCTGAGGATAAATGTTTTATGAAAGCTGGGCAAAGAAATATTCAATCAGAGAAGAAACCATGAGGTCCATGGGAAATCTGCAAACATATTCCAGTTATGTATGACTTTGTGTTGGTCTGTCATATCAAATCCAAATTCAACACATTGAATTATGTGGCTGTAAAGTGACAAAATGCAAACAGTTCAAAGGGTGTGATTACTTTTACAAACACTCAATTTCTTTATTACAACTAATGCTTCAGAAGCTGCTTACCACGGTCCATGGGTAGAACTCAGTGCTTTGCTTTGGTTGCCTCAGGAGCGTGGGGTGTTGGTTCTGACCTCAGCTTTGGAGCAGCGCCTGGTCTTGAGATGGACCGATGGAAATCAGCTGATCCCTGACAGCACTTCCTCTCCTGTCTCCAAGGAGGTGTCCCAGGATGTTATTGAGATTCTCAAGATCATCTTCAACGTTGCTCACAGGTTATACAGGCAGGAGCCTGATGAGGTGAAAACACGAAGCCACCAGTGCTAGGCAAACATCTAAATAGTTAGGCAGGGGTTCCTCAGAAAGTTTTCATAGAGTTGGTCAGACCAGGCCAGTGAAACATTTTAGGGTGGAATGGATTAACCAAATGAAATAAAAACAGCTAACGCAACAAGCATAATAAGGATTGCCAGAGTGCTTCATGTGCCCATGCCTTTATAGAGGATTGTTTTTTGTGGTGAAATTTAAGATGACATCCAAATTTAGTTCATGAGGTTTGGTCAGAGATTAAATCTGAAGGATGTCTTTCCAGGAGGAAGCTGCTTTATATCGCCGCCTGGCAGCTGTCCTACACCACTGTCTGCTGCTGTCTTGTGATGGAGCAGACACATTGGAGGAACTACAAGGGTCAGAGGGTTATCTTTAACCCAGCAATTCATTGTTATATACATGTTACAGATATGCTTGAGAAAAATGAACTAAGAACAGTTGAAGGACGTTCATAAAGTATTTTCCCCTCAGACATACAGTAAACATCCTGTCAGCCCTGCCCCTGACCTGCCTGGATGTCCTGCTGGCTGTCCCTGTAGGACAGGCGTCTTATAAGTATGAAGGTGTCAACATGGACTGTGTACACGCATTGGTGCTCTTCATGGACAGACGACTGAACAGGGCAAGTAGATATGCTGTCATAGGTAGAAACTGGGCATATCGGTCTAAAGATCAATCTTTTTTGGTATCAGAACAATACAAACGTGATGAGATTGATACTTTTATTTGCAATTTTTCTTCTATATATTCACCAAATTACTTGAATTTCTGAGGAAATTCAAGTAGACACAGATTTCTCTGCTGTGGTGTCTTCACATGGTTTGGTAATTGTAAAACCATGTGGTCTCATGCTGACCAATAATGTGGCCTAATCAAACTCCCTTGTATGGTGCCAATGCATCTTTTAAGTGTCTCCTGCATTTGCTGACTTCCACCCTGTTGTGACTGACTGTATCACAACATTCAATACCTGGAACATCCAATTTCTTAAATCCAGTTCCTGGATGTTCCAGGAACTGCCTGCAATAGTATTGCTCAGCTTTCGATGGCATGGCCATAGAATGGAACTCAGTCTGCTCTTTATGATGGATGCAGTCTTATAGGCTTTTAAAAACTTTAAAACCTATTTTTTTCTCAGGGTCAGAAGCTGAAAGAGAAGCTGACTCCTGTTCTAAGTTTATTGACAGAGAGTTCTCGGGTTCACAGGGAGACACGTCACTACTTGAGGCAAAAGGTAAAATTTTTCTTTTTCTTTGACTGCACTGGCATTCATATTCTGTCTCTCTTCTGTGTTTGCTTTTTTTATCACCTCTGAATGTTCCAGATCTTCAAACTTAAAACCACATAAAAATAACCAGAGTAAATAGAGATACAGATATGAATCATGGTCGTACTGAAGACGACAAATTGCCTTTCAATGGTTTTCGGATAAGTCTTATCGTTCCTGAATGCTGCTTTTTTCAGTGAAACTGACTGCCTCAAATAGATAGAATTTTCTCTCCCTCTCTCTCACTCTGTAGTTTTAACACTTACTATTGAGGAAGGCAGAGCTGATAGAACTACATAAATGCCACCTTGACTGAACACTTACTACAGGCAAGATGGCAGAAGAGAATGAGAAGAATATGTGACTCATGAAACTTGATGCCCCTAAACTGACAACCACATTGAGCTGTCAAAATAAGAACATCACATATCCTACAAAATAAAATTCTTCAATTTTTTCAAAGCAGGTAATTGCTGTTTGGAGCTTTATATGGTTTAACCCAATCACTTTTACACATGGGATTAATGTGGCCTTTTGTTATGAAGTTTACTGAAAAATTAAAAAATAAAAGCCTCATTATTCCTTGCTTTACATATGAAGTTGACAAATGCCTTGAATGGGATATTGGTTTAGAACAAAGATAGAACACATTCTCATGGTAGCGTCAACATGCTAGTAGGTCAAAATGCTAGTAGGCCACATGCTACTGACAGCATTTGAGCTAATCTTAGCATTTTGGTTAATTTTAGCTTACACGTTAATATTTGCATACTGACTTGATTAAGTCACTGTTAGTCAACATGTTAGTTATAACACACATAAATGCTACTTGCTCTACATTCCAGTCATAGGCCTCATGCTAACGTTAAACTTACAGCTATAATAAGTATTTGAGTTCACTGGGGCCTGAATATAGGAGGAGAGTGATGCACTGCCTTGAGAAGCAAGGTAGTGCACTGCAACACTCCTGCATGGGATATTATTAATTTTATGAATAAATTAGGTAAATGAATGTTTATTTGTTGTGAACAAAGTTTTGAACATATATTTTTCTAGGAGGTTCATTGGTGGTACAGAACACATTAATATTTGAATCAGAACTGTATTTTTTCTCTCGTAACCTTTTGTCTCAGATCTTACCTCCTCTGAAGGACGTTGCTGTTCGGCCTGAGCAGGACAGTACTCTAAGAGGCCAGCTAGTCCGCCTGATGACACATGTTGATACAGATGTTAAGGACTGTGCAGCAGAGCTGCTGTTTGTGCTCTGCAAAGAAAATGGTACAATTACATTCTACATGTTTTGTTATTGTCCTCATAAAAGTTTTAAATGTTTTTGTGTCCAATCATTCAAGATATTAGTGATTGTGAGTCAACATAAATGCTTGAAAGTTTTTGTTCTACAAAACAGGCATAGTCATGGTCAAATAAATACACCATCTAATGGTATTTCTAAAGAACAAGCAAGCAAGGTTTATTTCATTCGCACTCTATACAAAGCCTTGTTGTAGAGAGGAAGTACTTACTTGTACAGCGATAGAAGACATGTATGAACATCTGAATCGTATTAATTTGTGACTGCTAATGATGCATCTCAAATGTAGAAGAAAGTTAACACAACAATTGACTTTATTTAAAAAAAAATAATGGGTGCTCTACACACACCTGGGCCAGATGGAGACTAACAGGATCAGACCTGAGAGTCGAGTTGCACAGAGAACTATGACACCTCCAGCTGATTATATTTGCTAATAGGAACTGAGTGAGTTTCCTGCATAAGGCAGAATAATCCCTGCACTCAGGTAGGCAATTTGGGCAGTCCACTCCGCCCTCTTTGTAGCTAAAGTTAAATGTTACAGAAATTATTTCAATGTTTGTCCTGAGATGCATGTATCTTAGTTCCAATGTTGGACTGCGATTAGAAAGAAATTTAAGTTTGTGCACTGTTAGTGTTAAATAGAAAAATAAACAATTATATTAAGATAGAGTCCTAGAATATTCTGCTTTGGAAAAGTTGGGCAAGATTACTGAACTAATTTTGATTATTTTACAGAATGTGTCTTTCTGCTGTGTAATTTAAGTTTACATTTCTACATGTTCTTTCATAGACCCTCATAACAGATCCTACTTAGAAAGGGGGATGCAGTAACAGGCAATCTGAGGACAGGAAACTTTGTGCTGTGTTGTGTTTGGGGATGGAGTGAAAAATAAAGAGGATCTGCTAAAAATGGAGATGTCTCACTCATACTTCTGTGTAACCTTATTAAATATATATCGGTGAACAGAACAGATGTTGCTTCAGCAGCCACTCTACTGCGTATTTTGCCTTCAGAACGCAGACAAGAATACATTATTCTAACTATTTGAACTATTTACAGTTAGGCTAATAAAATCATTTACAACTGGAAGACAGCAGTCTTCAGCAGCTGCGACTCCTGTATGCAGCTTTGTCGCATTTGCAGTTGTCAGGTTTTATTTTTAGAGTCTCTGTACCTCACACTGCCTCCCATTCAACCTGCTGCATTTTAAACTTCTGAAGGCTTCCTGAATGCAGCTGCATCTTTATTTCCCCTCTAAGTGTGACCAAACTAGGATTTTTTTTAAAGAAAAACTTACATTTTAGGAAAACCCTAATCCGGTGCCATATTGCTCACCATATGTTTTATTTAGAAGGACTCAACAAATCTCATTGATCTCACTGTGAACAAATGGTTTTAATATTGCTAATTGGTAATGTCCAATATTTGGGCCTTTTATCTTGTCACCTGCATTTAATGCTTAAGACATATCTCATTCACTAATGTCAATTTGATAGAATAACTCATTTTATCATGCTGTGTTAAACAGTTGTAGGACACTGACTGACAACGTGCTAGCTAATGTTAAAACAGCAAGAACCTTGGCAACCAGCTTGTTTGGCACCAGGACGAACCAACTTTCTGGCGCCCCCCAATCCATTCCAGTGTCTTCAAATAAACCGGAGGGAGAGGCACACTCATGCTGTCCCCCATAAGATGCCGCCCTGGGCAGTTGCCCATGTCGACCATATCAGAAACTGCCACTGGCAACCAGTGAACGTTTAAAGGCCGGCCTGGCTCTTTATGCAGTAAAGCTGCATGTGCATCCATTATGTGAAATACAATCTTTCTTGTGAAGGGTTGCCTCAGTATGGTTCTCATTCTGTGTGTCTTTGCAGTAAGCCGCTTTGTTAAATACACTGGCTATGGGAACGCTGCAGGGCTGCTGGCAGCTCGGGGTCTGTTGAACGGCAGGAGGAACTCTGGGGATGGCCAGTTTGCTTCTCACTACTCCAGCGACTCCGACTCAGACACAGAGGAGTACCGCCAGGCCAGATCAAAGATTAACCTGGTGACAGGCAGGGTGGAGGCAGAGCAGCCCGACCCAATGGAAGGCATGACAGAAGAAGAGAAGGAGAAGGAGGCCTGTCGTCTCATCTGCATGATCAACAGACTATCACAGTGAGAGCACTTGATATGATACGACTCATGATTCCAGTATCCATTTGTCTACTCAGTTATTCAGAGTACAGTACTCAGAAAGTTTCCCTCTTTCTATATTTTATGATACAACATATGTTTTAAACATAACGACCCATGTCAGGTTAATTGGCCTCTCCAAATTCTCCGTAGGTGTGAGTATGTATGTGCATGGTTGTTTGTCCTGTCTGTCTCTGTGTTGCCCTGCGACAGACTGGCGACCTGTCCAGGGTGACCCCGCCTCTCGTCCGGAACGTTAGCTGGAGATAAGCACCAGCACCTTCCGACCCCACTAAGGGACAAGGGTGTAAAGAAAATGGATGGATGGATGGATGGATGGATGGATGGATGGATGGATGGATGGATGGATGGATGGATGGATGGATGGATGGACCCATAACAACAAAGGCAAAAGACAAGGCTTTGCAAATTTATTAAAGGCAACAAAGATGTACAGAAGTATTCACCCCCTGTTCC
>NW_015113229.1:562167-571655 GCF_001443285.1 Poecilia latipinna | reverse complement strand
ATCTAAAGGATGATCTAAAGCAGGGGTCCCCAAACTTTTTCCTGTGAGGGCCAAATAACTTTTCCCTTCTCTGGTGGGAAGGGAAAAGTCAGTTTGTAACAGAAAAAGAGTGACGATTGCAGGAGTGCCTAAATGTAAAAATTTATTGTTTTCCAGAAAGCAAATAAAATAACTCTCTCTGGGTTCTTCTCAGAAAAAATCCAGGAAATAACACTATTTATGAAATAAATACCGTATTTTCCGGACTATAAGCCTCAGACTGTAGGTTTTCCACAACGATGCAGCAGCAGCAGAGGGGGGCGGAGTCATAACAGGTCAATTGAATATCACATTTATTACGGTTGAAAAACAAAAATTTGCCAAGTTTAGATTTAACTGAACTGATTACGGCAGTTTCCAAACGGTAACTGTAACAGTAAAAGTGCTGATCCTTCGTGTCTGCTACTAGCATGTGCTAAATGAAAATGGGCGCTTCTTTCTTCTTTCTTCATCTTTAGATCTCAACACCAGCTTGCATCCATTATTGTTGCACCACTGCCATCTATTGGATCCTAATATCTATACCTCAAATTCTCATAATGATCCCAGTATTATTTAAAAAAAAAAATAAAAATCTTCTTTTTCCCCTCAATGCTGTTTAACTGATCAACAACATTCTCAAATTTCAATTTCCTATTAAAACCTAATTCCGTTTTAATGGGCGCTTTCTTCTTTTATTTCCAATTTTGACTTCCAATGATTCACTTCCTGCTAAAGAGCCTCCTGGTGGTTGAAGAAAAATCCAAATATAAGCTGCACCGGGTTATAAGCCGCAAGGTTCAAAGCTTAGGAAAAAGTAGCGGCTTATAAATCGGAAAATACGGTATATGAAAAAAAATCTAAATGCTCTTTGGTATTGTTCAGGGGGCTGCACCAAATGCGGAGGCAGGCCGGATCCGGCCCGTGGGCCATAGTTTGGGGACCATTGATCTAAAGGATCAGGGGTGTCCAAAGTGTGGCTGTTGAAATGATTTTGTTTGACCACAATTCAAAAATGGTAAAAATTTAGTCAACAAAATGGAATTGAGTTGAAGACCCAAAAAATTTGTTAATGGCATGTTTTTCTTCAAATAAGACAACAGCATGAAACCTTTTAGATGTTTTAGGTATTTGGGAATTAATTAGTTAGATTGTTTACTATCAAGCAGGTAAAACAAGAAAAGAAAAGAAAGTTTTTGCATTTTTAATTTATTGAATTTTGTGACAAACCACTAGTTTAACTTTTCCGCTTTTGGCCCCTTAGAGAAAAGAATTTGGTCACCACAAAACCATAAAAAGTTTTATGAAATGTAAGAAATTTTTAACCACCAGTGTCCCCCAATGTCTCCACACCCCCTTTACATCTGGCCACCTGAGGAATCATAGAACAAGACCTTGGTCAGAGAGGTGAGCAAGAGGTCAATTGGCAAAGCTCAATGGTGTCAGGATTAAAAAAAGTACTGAAACAAGGACCGACTAAACCAAGATGGTGCAGAGGTCCAAGAGGCCAGTGTCAAAGGAACTCAGAGCATGGAGACCATTACCGCCCAATGGTGCAGGAACTTGGAGCCTGGTGGCCACAGGAGCTCGATCCTTGGTGGGTGGTGATGGTATGGAGGCTTGCAATGACGAAGGAGCTTTGAGACTGCAGCTGAATCTCTGGGGTCTGAAGGACCTGGCTGGAGGCTGACCGAGTGACTACGATGTGAATACGTGTGTACAAGTGATTTTTTTTTTAGTTTAATTAACAAATTCAGGTTTTTCATTATGAAGTTTGGCATTTTGATCAGTTAGGCTGTGCCACATACAATTCAACTAAAGAAAAAAATGAATAAAAATCAATGCTGTTCAATATGGTATTAATTTCAAATTCTTATATTTTGTCCTTTCTGTCTCTGTGTTGCCCTACGATGCACTGGTGACCTGTCAACAAAATGTAGAAAATGTGCTGTGAAGCTTTACAGATGTTCTGTTTGTATTTTCTCTCTCTCATTCAGAGACCAAATCATTCAGCCAATGAGTGTGACAAGAGATGGGAGACTGGCTCCTCTTTGGGGCCATATGAGGAGCTGCACAGAAGAAAAAGAAGAGGAGGAAGAGGAGCATGAAGAGGAAGAACAGGGCTTGAGTTCAATGCCTCAGGGATTGAAAGACAAAACAATGAAATAGCAAAAAAAAAATTCTGCTACACTCAGAAATGAACAAGCAAGTATGAGAGAACTATTATCATTCCCTTATTGGGGCCCTCTTACTCTACACTTTGGTCTCTCTAATATTTATTTTTATTACGTCACCATTAATGCGGCCCAAACCACTGCGTGCAACCCCACAAAATATACATTAAAACGTGCTGCCCATCTCGAGAAGGGAGTTATTACTTCTGTTGCCGTTTCAATTTCCATGATAAACATGGCAACAAACTATGGCTTTGAATTACAATGGAAAAGAATGCACCCACAAAATAAAAGCCTTCATATTTTATGCAGCAGGTAATTGCTACTTTGCTGCAACCACTGTTACATATGGGATTGGTGTAGCTTTTTAAAACGAAGTTTACTAAATATTTCAAAATAAAAGCCTCTGCTCTTTACCTACTCTACATTTTAAGTTGAGAGAACTGTTCAATGAGATATTGGCTTAGGACCAAGACTCCATGATTCTAATGGTGGGGTTAATATGCTAGTACTTTGCTAGTGATACCACATTTAAGTTACCATTACAAAACAATGAATGGAGTACGTTGATGTTACTCAACATGCTGATGATAATACATACATCCAACTAGTGTCTACATGCTAGTTGCTCAACATGCACAATAATAATGCTCATGCTAACATTAGTCCTATGGCTAAAGTAAGCATTTTAGATGATTTTGAAAATGTGTTACCTTGTTTATCATAATGAATATAGTAAGTCAATGTAAGTCTACATACAAGTGATGCCCCATGTGCTACTGACAGGAGTTAAGCTAACCTTATAATTTAAGCTAATTTTATCTCATAAACCAGTGGTCCCCAACCTTTTTATTACCGCGGACCGGTCAAGACTCGGAAATTTTGCTGCGGACCGGTGGGGGCGGGTTTTTTTTTTTTTTTTTTTTTTTTTTTTTTACCTAACTGATAATCCTCTGTAACCGCGTGTGGGGTTTTCCCTGACTGGAAGCTAGAACGCAACCCGTGGAATGTGACAGGTAGCCAATCAGAAAGTGCGGTGACGTAACGTTTAAACATCCCTTCAAAATAAGATACAGATACGCCGCAAAAACAAATATAAAGAACATTTTATTTTAATGAAAATTTTAACTCCTGACAACGACACATTAATGAGAGCCTTGAGCTTGTTTGTCTCCAAGGAGACGGTCCCATCTGGGAATAATGGGGGACAACGACACCCGAAGTGTGTTGCTTATGTTCAGTCTATTTCGTTGTTTTGTTTTGGTTGTTGTCACTGCAGAAAACCCCGCTTCACATAGATATGATGTCGGAAATGGCAACAGGGTTTTCAGTGCTGTGGTAGCGATGTAAGGGTATTCTGCCATGACTTTAATCCAAAACACCGGCAGAGTTGCTGTCTCAAACATACTTTTAAGTCCGCCGTCATTTGCGATCTCCAGCAGCTGATCTTCTTCTTGCACAGACATGCTAGATTCAGCTGGTTTGTTGACAAATGGGTCGCAGATCCATTCCTTGCCAGTTCGTGGGTCTTTTGTGGTTGGGAAGTAGCGTATGTCAGCATATTTTTAATATCACACATTCTAATGACAGCATCTATGGTAATAGATGATAATAGATTATAGCATTATAACAATTTTTAGCTTATACACTAATGTTTTGCATTCTGAATGGAGTAATTTTATGTTAGTTAATATGCTAGTGATAGTCCTCATCCTACTGGTAGTATTAAAATGCTAGTCATTTGATATGCTAGTAATTCTCATGCTAACATTATCCTTGAACCTAAACTAACAGCTTATTAGCTGAAATGCTAATAAATGATTTGATAAATTATTTATTAGCTATGTTTTTTCATAGTCAATGGATTAAGTCAATGTAAATTAAAATCCTGTTGATACCACATGTGCTACTGATAGCATTTAAGCTCATTTTAGTATAGACACCAATGTTGTCATCCAGAACAGAGTAAGTCCATGTTACTCAACATAACAATGATACTCCACAAGCTACTGACTACATTTTAGTTCATATTAGCATTGTTGCTCATTTTCAGCACCAGAACACACTCTTTGGCAGATCCCTTTTAAATTTCTTCAGAAATGTTCCAGTTTCAGGATATTATACTGCAGCATGCTGTTTGCTTCATCGTATTTCAAGATTTTTATTCATAGACTTAAATCTGAGTGATCATTCTGCTGATGCATCTACAGCAAATCAGATAATGTGTCAATTATGTCAGAAGGAAAGAAAAATTAAACATGTAAAAATGACTATTTTCAACTGAATTCATATTTTCTATTTGCATTCAAACTGTTAAGTTCTTTAGGAATACTTGTGTTCATCTGAGCTGTTTATACAGTGTAAATTGGGTATGATGTTTTCCACATCAAGCGTAATGAAATGAAGTTCCTTTAAATTGTTTTCTGTATTAGTCAGGTTTTTTAATTGCTACTTTGTAGAACATAATTCTATCCACTCATTGTTTAGCAGTGTTCTTGGATAATATTTGATGTAAGAAAGTGAAAAAATGTGTCCAAAACTTGTAACCATTACCGGATTCTGTCTTGTTGTTATGTGAATGTTATGAATTTAAACTCTTAAACTCCCATATAGTGACCAATATGTGAAAACATGGAAGGTTTGATCAAAACTAGTAATGCTCACTTTTTCTTCCCATGACCTGTCCATCCTCTTCCAACCTATATTCCATCTGTTTCACTTTCTGTCAAGATTATCTCTAACGTAGGCCAGCCGCCCAGATTTTATTTATTCCTCCCTGGTAGTTTCACGCCAGAATCCTCCCCAGTTACTCACCTTCAGGATCCTTTTCTCAGCTTGCCTCTCTCCTGTTCCTCTGGGTGTGTGTTCCTGTTTTCCCCTCACTGAGAGAATCCTTCCAGATCAAGAAGATTACATTGTTCTTAGAAGTAAACTCTTTAAAATGCACTGTTGTCCACCTGAGCAAATTGTGCATGTGGGTCAGAAGTCTACCTAGAACCACAACTCTGCTATATGTGGAAAACATTAAGTCACAAGAAAGAGAGAAAATCTCAAATAATTTTTCTATAAAAAAAACAGACATGACAAAAGTACAGCACACTTCAATAACAGAACATGAAACATAAACTGAAGCTATCATTTAGGTTTGAGCATTTATTGTATTGTTTATCACTTATCACAACAAATTTCATATCAAAATAAGAATTTTATTTATTGTGATAAAATTTATTTTGTGATGATAAATTCCAACTAATAATGTTTTAAATCCCCCTCAAACTGCCCTTATTGTCGGGATTGATAGTTTTACTATTTTCTGCACTGCCTGTAAAATGAAAGCAGAAAACAGTTTCTGAGTGCAGTTTAGTGATGCAAATAATGCTTCTTTATGTAAAAGCTGTTACATAAAGATGCGTGTTACAAATGGAATGTTTTTCAAGAAAAGTGTTTGTGGTTCTACAATTGCTGTCACAAAGTTACAGCCTTATAGTTATCTAAAAAAGAAATAAGGAATGTTTTACTTTCACATTTATTGTTATTATAATAGTACTGCAAAATATTATGATAAAACCAAATTCAATTTGCCCACCCCTACTGTCATAACCTGTTGTGTGTTTAAGAAAGTTATAGTATTTGATCTGAAATGTCTAAGTGTGACACAACCCAAAGCAGAATAAATTCTAGAGGAGCAGATACATTTCTGCCGTTAATATTCTGTAACACTGACTGTGAATCCCTACAGGTGAGAACATTCTCCCTGTAGTCTGCCATAAGTAAGATAGGTCAACGTTTTACACTATTTCTAGATAGGTTTGGAAGAGGGAAAAGAATGGTGTGAGGAGATTGCTGTTTCAGTTGACCCAAAAAATTGTATAAACATGCATGAGTATTTACAATGTCCAAATGGCTAGTGTAAACAGACATGCCCTTAGTTTACATGTTTCCATGTGGAAGGTTTTGAAGAAAACTTAGCAAAATATGGCCTCTCCTGTTTTTTTTTTCACTGATCTTGTGCAAGAACATCTTGAGATACTTGATGAGATTCAGGAAAAGGCTTGCTATAAAGAAGTTTGATCTTTCTCTAACAATGCACAGATATTTTTTCTGCATCTGTGTATCAGAAGGTTGTGCTCTGCTGCAGAACTGTGACAACATTCCAAGTGTTGGTCCTCCTCTTTTTTTAGCATCACAAATCCAAAGACCAAATAAGGTGCTGTGTGAGATAGCAAAGGAAGCAGTTGCGAGCGTTAAGAAAGGAAAACTCCCACCCCAGTATAAATATCTGAACTCGTAGCTGTTCATAAGAATTTTGATCTGTGACTAGACTGAAAAGACAGCATGCAAGTTCTGGAAATCCATAACAGGAAAAAATAAAAATTAAGTTACAATAGCCACAGAAACAAAATTAGAGCATAATTATTCAAATACATTTTATTTATTTATCTCAAACATGATAGCAGAACAAAATCACACACATGAACACGAAATGCAAAAGACATATTTTTTGTACCACAATAATCTTATGCTCAAAAAGGACAATGAACTCCTGCCCCATAAATTCATACCATGTTTTCAGATGGATAGCTCAGACATAACCACCAGCTGTAATAAAACACAATAATTTAATTCATCAACTACTTCAGCTATTGCTAAAGTACACTGCCTGGCCAAAAAAACCCACACAAAACAACAACAAAAACAAGTCACCACCTAGACCTAACTAAGCAAATAGGTACAAACGTTTGATGAAATAAAACAGTCCCAATGTACATGTAAATACATGTGCATTTATGCATTATGTATACATACATGTCTATGTATGTATGCATTAATACATAAATGTACATGTAGTCACCTGTAGACACATGTAAATACATACATAACATATACACAAGCATATTTTTATACACACACGCAGGAGTCACAGGAATCCAAAGAATGAATTGTACAAGCAGAATTGCTCCCAAGATATTTATCTTTTCAGAGTTCAGTTGCTGGTCACAAGAAATTGGGAAAGTTATTACCAAGCATGCACAAAAAAATGTTGCTTTCTTTTGCTTCTTTTGTCGTGCAATTTACATCACTGGACATTAACTGCAACAAAGGCAAATTAATCTCGACCTTTATTTTAACATAAGGGAGCAATAAATAAAGACAAATTTAAAGGTATTAGTTGTATTTTACAGGTGATCTGACCTAACTAAGTATTTCAACAGAAAGCACTTATAGCTACAATCAAACTATCTTCTACCTAGTCATGTACCAATGACTCTGGGTACATGCACACAGAATAACAATCAACAATCAAGCAAACACTTTCCAAACAAAAAGTTTTACTTGCAAAACTTTTCAGATGATACTTGAAAGATGCAGAGAATTGAATCTGTTAGTGTAATGAACAGAACTCTGTTTCCTGTGATTTCTCTGTAAACATCACACAGGGTGAATGATTTTTAAGACAACTGAGTGAGTTTGTTTGTTGTTATTTATTCCCCCCTGCAGGAAAGAGGTGAGAGGTAGGTTGCTCTCCATCGATCCACGATTGCTGGGGGTGTGGTATCACCAGCAGTCAGGTGGGAGGCAGGGTACAACCTGATAATTCATCACAGGACAACATGAGAACACATGAGCATAGCGAGAAAATGCCAACTTCATCCAGGAAGAATTATTTATTATTTATTTATCAAATAGTGCATTAAGTTCAGTTCACTTTCTTCAGATTGTTTAAAATATCTAAGGTGGGGATGCCCAAGTCCAGCCTTCAAGAACGCTGGACTTGGCCTTCAAGAAGAGTTCCTTAAACCAGATGCAGCAAACATGTTAATTTTCAGTAGCTGAAAATGTAAAATAGAATGTAAAACACTCTCTTCCACCATTAAACTTCATCGTATGCCTGCAGCTGGCCTGGCAAGCTTCTCAAAATAAGTCACTATGGTAACTTGTGTGTGGTTGTTTTTGTGACACAACAACAGCAGCAGCAGCACAGATCGAAGAGCAGGAGTGAACTTAGAAGAATGTTTGACCTACAGCTGATTTCTGGGAAAAATGATAGGTTTGATTGATCACTGAGTGGGAGTACATGAGGTGCAGTACGCAGATGTAACTAAGTAAAGCTGATTGTGGATAATGACTGAATAAACACAAAGGAAAACAGGAAAACAGTGGGTAAGCAAAATCTACCTAGCACACAAGTGAGAAGAAACATAAATCCCAAGAAAGAACACAAACAAAACACAGGAACAGCAAAAACCCAGAATCAAAGCAAAGAAAGCAAATCCAAGTCCAACAGATTCCCACACTATTTTATATGTATCAGTGATGGAGAGTGGACCTCAAAATATATTATGTGTAAAAGATGGTGGCAACTATAAATTAGATAGAAACTACACATGCAGTTCAATATAACTAATTTTGGAATAAAATTCAAAACAATTGACTACACTGTAAAAAAAAACAAAAAAAAACCAAGTCCATAACTTTCATGGTAAAAAAAATCGTAAAATACCAACAGTTTCTGACCGTAATATCCAAAACATTTTATTACCATACAAAAATACATGGAATTACCGTAAGTCAGCACTGCAAAATAAGTTAATAAATTTATACTAAAAAATGGTGAAATTGTTATGATTGCTGACTGTAATATAAAAAGCACTTCATTACCGCAGAAAATACACGGAATTACATGTAATTCATTCCATTATGGAGTTATTGCAATAACTCCATAAACATATTTTGCAAGTGATTTTTAAATGTAGAAAACACAGAAATCTATTGTAAAAATCTAAGTAATTGTAAAATTCATAGTAAAATATTGTAATATTGCCAGCAGCTAATTACCCTAAAATTAACAGTACTAATCGGCCAAAATTACAAATTTTGCTGATGTTTATATCTATGATGCAAAACCATAAACCAGACTGCAAAAATAATTTACAAAGAATAGAATGCTGGTGTGATATTTTGGTTTCTTAATAATTACATTTATAATGCCTTTGATATCTCAAAGGTAGACCAGGTATCAAATTGGCGATCCACTGATTGCAGGGCAAACTTCCACAGCCGATGCCACCATCATTTATGAGAGAGTTTGATTAAATTATGTATTTGGGATTATTTAATTTTATTCTGACAATAGATTTGTCATACATTAATAGAAGATATGCTGGTCTTTCCTCATCTCCCACCTTTGTCACAGGGAAGCCAAGCGCTACATACGCTTCGTCATATTTTCTCAACTTAGCTTTCCGGTGACCTTTGTTTGTTTCATTATCTTCGTCTCTCTTCGCCTATCTTTTC
>NW_015113229.1:558875-559689 GCF_001443285.1 Poecilia latipinna | reverse complement strand
TGCAATAACTCCATAAACATATTTTGCAAGTGATTTAAAAAAAAAATAAAAAATTTACGATTAAAACGCCTGCTGCTGGGGTTGCCGAAATTCCACCGTAAAAATAGTTATGGTGTTGGGAACCGGGGTTGTTGGAATGGTTCTTTATTGCTGCTTTCTCCCTCTTTTACCACCAAAGGGTGCCAAGAAGCTGTTTCTTCCTGAGGGCGTTGCAGGTGTTGCGCTGAATTCCTGCACACCTGTAATTAATCAGATCATCTCAAGGAGTATATTTGAGGAGGAAGCGGCCGACACTTCAGCTCCAGAGTGTTAGCCAGTATTTGGTACTCCAGCCCTCCGTGTTTCTCACTGTCATCTCTTGTTGTGGACCTCAAGTGATATCTCCTTGTGCCTCTTCCTCAGGTTATTCCTCGTGACGCTGTGGATGTTGGTTGTCCGAGTTCTACTGACACCTCCGCAGTAAACCAAACCTCTTTGGATTACTCTGTTGGCAGTCTCACTAGATCCTTGCCTCCTGTGATCCAAAGCTTACCTGTCCACCCTCCACCGCAGACTCTTCATCGGTCAAGCAGCAACCCTCCACCTGAACCAAACCCCGGTAACCACAGTGATTCTTCCGCCCGGACAAAACCTACCTCCACCCAAGTAAGACCAGTCCGTTTATTCTGACACTTCAGTTTTCCACATCCCCTGAACTCACCATCTCTCATTTTTTACATTCCAGTGCTCCGGTGATCCAGATTGCAGACTTTCCCCAGATTGTTGATCATTATTTTGTGTTTACAATAAACTTATGCAACTGATTTCTGTTCTC
>NW_015113229.1:551452-555619 GCF_001443285.1 Poecilia latipinna | reverse complement strand
GATGGATATTAAAATGGGTATAAAATTAGAATTAATGAAGACTAAGTGACTGTTGCATTGATATATTCAATCCGAAGCAAGTTGCTGTACTTGCTGCATTTTTATGGCATGTAAGTTGCAAAGTGCCGTTTATAATTTATTATAAAGTGTATTTGATAGGGACAGACACACATCAACATAGACAAACTGAATAAAACAGCAGTCCCATGTTTGCATCATGGTGCAATAGCAACAGCTAATTCGCAGCACTTGTCCCTAGTTGGGCTCTTTAAAAAAATAACTCTAAAAATTGAAGTGATATTCATTTAAAATAGCACAACATAATGTATACAAACAGAAAAATGTAAAACATCAAAAATGGGTACAGTTCTGTTTTGGACATAACCAAAGTTTTGTTTGATTTTTGAACGTACTAAAACTGGTTACAGACTTTAAATGAACAGGAAGTGAGTTCCAAACTGCAGATCCTCTCACAGACAGAGCACCTTTTATCCAGTTTAAAACTGGTTTTAAAGTATCCCAAATGATGACCTGTTTACTGATGTAAAAACAGTTATGCTAACCTTTCGTTATATTAAAAAATGCTTAAAGTAATTTTTTCTGAACATCCAAAATGTGTGTGAAAGCTATTAGTAAGCTCCTACAAGTAGTATTTATAATATAAACACATTGTCTCCTTGAAAATGAATATTTTTAAGGAGAAATTTGCAATAAGATTCCAAATTTTATATAGCATATTAGAGAGAGAGACAGACAGACAGAGAGAGAGAGGGAGAAATAGAGAGAGAGAGAGAGAGAGAGAGAGAGAGAGAGAGAGAGCATTCCAAGAAAAAAGGAGTGTCAAGAGGTTGAGGGCCCATGTGGAGAGGGATGGGTTACATTTTGAGACACGCCTCTCCTTTCCCACACTATTTAACTACCACAGTCCTCCTCCCCTTCAGAATTCTTGCCTGTCTTTTCTCCACACTGTGTGTAATGGTAGAGAAGAGGATGAACTCCCTTGTAAAATGGGCGCTCATACTTTTTGGACTGTTCTCAGTTATTCTCAACATCGTCCTCATAGGCATCCACTCGGGTAGGAAGCCCAAATGTTCGGGCCAGCATGTCCACCAGCTGAAAGGTAAACACGACGACCGCAGCCTGGTGTTTGCTGATCTCACTCAAGAGGAGTACTTGCAAGTCCAGCAGTACATGCTTAAACAGGGGGAGCTGAATATCTCCACCAGACAGACCACCATGCCGTCGGAAAACTTTTTATTTCTAATTGATCTCTCACTACCAGAGAAATTGGAGGCTATGGCGTACTTAGACGGGAAAGGCAAAAAGCCAGTGAGAGAAGCAACAGTGGTGGTCTTTTACGGCATGAAGGGCCAAATCAAGGAGTATGTGGTGGGGCCTCTCCCCAATCCGGCATACCACAGAGATGTAACGCAGAAAAGATACAAGATGGAATTACCTATCACCAAGCGTCTGGTTACTATTGGGGAGTACGCTTTAATGTTTAAATTTTTTGACACCGAGGTCTTCCCTAAGTTAAAGAAACTCCTGAAAGAGAGTTTTGGTGTGGATGGGGAAAAACGCTTGAATGCCTTTGAACAAATGCCCCGTGGGGTTCAGTCAGGGGACAGAAAGACTTGGGTTTCCTTCTTCAGAGACATGAGCGGCATGTACATTCACCCGGTGGGCTTCGAGGTGCTGCTGAACCATGAGAGCACAAATGCATCTCAGTGGAAAGTGGAGAAGCTGCTTTACAACGGGGAATATTTTAACACGGTGGAAGAGCTTAAGATGAAATATGATAATGGGAAAGTGAACAAAACTGTGTACAAGGAATCTCCTGACTATGGTTCTCTAAAGCCTAGAAAAAAGCCGCTGCAGATACCACCCCAGCAGTTTTATGCAGAGGGAAAGCGCTACAGTATTCAGGACAACCACGTCTTGTACCTGGACTGGAGCTTCGCTTTTGGACTTAGTTCTCTCACAGGTATGAGAGTGTTTGATGTGAGGTTTAATGGTGAAAGAATCGCCTATGAAATAAGCGTGCAGGAGGCGATGTCGGTGTATGGTTCAGTGACACCAGGGATGATTCTTACAAAGTTTTTGGATTCAAGCATTGGGATTGGGCGCTTCGCACATGAACTAGTTCGTGGTGTCGATTGTCCTTATAACGCTGACTATGTCGACACATACCGGTACATCGATGTCCCAGTTCCAGTCAGGTTTAGGAATTCCATATGCATCTTTGAGCACAACATGGGTCAACCCCTGAGAAGACACTTCGCAGATTTTTTCCACAACAGTTATGGTGGGATGGTGAACAGCGCGTTAGTCTTCAGAACAATAACAGCTATAGGAAACTATGACTACATGTGGGATTTCATCTTTTATCAAAGTGGATCAGTAGAAGCCAAAGTGCACGCGACTGGCTACATCTCATCTTCCTACCTGGTCAACGGTAATCTGAAGTATGGACACCAAGTGGCAGAAAATGTCCTCGGGAACATCCACACACACTTCATCAACTTCAAGGTGGACCTAGATGTGGCAGGTAAGCATCATATTATTTAATGTCTTAGTGACCTTTGGAAAATAGTGCTCTGTTAGCTATTCTCTTTACATGTGCAACATATGGAAATATGAATAAACAGTTTTTCTTATTAGGTAGAAAAAAAATAATTCTCCATACAGTTTTGTTAAAATTCAAATTAATTCAGTTGAAAAAAATATTTACTTTTTGATTGATCCTAGAGGTAAATAAGTAAAACCATCCTAATTTAAAACAAACATTAATTGTTAGTAAAAAAAAGAAAAAAAAAAGTATGACCTAAAAGTTTTGTCAATGAAAAAGAGAGTTCCATTGATCAGTGAACTACAGGGTGATTAGGTTAATAGATTTGGTTAATAGATTTCCCCTCCTATATATAATACTCCTTTTATTTCACACAAATCATTGTGTTATGCCACTAAGCTGTCATGTGTCGCGATTAATGGGTAAAAATCATTACTGTCCTAAAACTGACATAAACTAAATCATGCTATATATCATTTTACTGTTTCCTCTAACTTTACATCTGTCAGATTCCATCTCTATAAATGTAATATCTCAAAATTATGCTTACCACTCAAACATTTTCCACTATGGCATGCCACAACTCCAAACCTAAATGTAAAGTCATATTCTGTAAAATAATTGGGTGAAACTGTGTGGTGAAGGGAGCCCTTGGAGTGGCAGCTCAGCTGGGGAAAGCAGCTTCAAAGTGGAGCTTTGGGTAAATGGACAGTGCGTATTATGAACAAGTGCTTAGGGATCCCCAGATGGTTGCCATGGGAGACTCAAGGGTTTCAAGCACAAAATAATTAAAGTAACTGCTACGCCTTAAAAGAAGGGAAATAGTAAGAGAAATGATCCTAGAAGACCAAATCTCGCTTGTATTGATTGCATTGTGTTTAGTGGAACTGTCTGACATATATTTAACCCCTCTTCCAAACAAAGACAATTTAATTACTTTGTCTTTTGCACAAGTTAAATCAAATTAAGTAAATATACAAATGCAGATAGTCAAAATAAATAAACCTAATATTAATAAAGTCAAATTGATCAGCATTACTCCCTCCAACATAACACAGCGGACGTTTTTGATGAGAAAATGGCATTATGACGTGATATAAAGCTCAAAAGAATTTTGCATAATACTGTCCCAGCCCTCCCTGCCATCCTCTCTTTCCCCCTCTTTCATGCTCTTCATTGCCAGTCATTTTAGGTTTGGAGTTTTGTCATACTCTTTCCATTTTTGGAGGCTGTGCTTCATGAGAAGTTCAAAGCTTCTGGTCTGTGCTGCACAATATCACAAATTCATTGTTACTATATCATTGTACACAACATCTATATGCAATGAACTTCTAGCCCTGCCATGGATATATTGGGCTTTGTTTAATAACGTAGCCCAGCTTTAAATTTAAGAGACAAAAAGTGTCAAAAGTGAGGGATCACTTTAAACTAAATAAAGAAGATAACAGCTCAGAGTGTGTTCTGTGAAGCTGAATTGATGTTCCACTACATCACATCCTCAATGCTGGAACATCTCAGCAGGAAACATTTGAGTTGAATGTGCAGCACTCAAATGTTATACAGTGACATAACCAAGTGGCGGGCATAGTGTACAGGAA
>NW_015113229.1:540171-547557 GCF_001443285.1 Poecilia latipinna | reverse complement strand
AGGCAGGTAGATTAGAACATCAGAGTTGCAGATGTACTCGAAGAGTTTCCGTTCCACAAACAGATTGACAGGTAAGCGGGGCCTGGAGACGCAAAAGACAACAGGCTCCCAGGCATGTACAAAATAAAAAAGGCGTGTCAGATGAAGCCCCGCTTTGATGATTGTGTTGTCTTACTGAAAGTCACGTGATATAGCAAACGATGCCTCGCATCACATCGGACATGTCACTGCTTCATTGTACGTGTCAATCCCCATTTCATCAGCAGTGTCTGAAAGGAAGCCAGTAAGAAACAGGAAAACCTCTCCAATCCATCCCAGTGATTCCTGTGCTGTTATTTCCTGCTTTAGGTTGGAATACTTTCAACAAGGCACCTGTAAAAAGAAATGAAAAGCTGCTGTGAGCTGTGTACTTTTTCATGTTAAAATGGAAATATCGACACTGCTGTTCTTTCTTAAGTAGAACAGTGATGCACAGTATATAAACCATTTCATTATTTCTACATTTGCTGTGGACAGGACTAAGCTTTGCAGGGTGTCTCTACAATGGGCAAAAAAGGAATTGAACCTGTGGTTATTTTTCTTAGTAAATGGAAATCTTTCAGATAGACAAGACATTGACATATCTGATAAACTCATTTATACTCAGATGAGACCAAAGCTGAGTATAAATGAGCTTTGGTCATTTATGCTCTTCCACATCAAGTTTAGTGGAAGAGTTGCTGTGCATATCACCACAGAAACACCATGCCACATGGGAAATCTGCAGCAGTAAACATAATGGTGTGAACTGTCTTAAAGTGTACATGGCCAGCCTTCAGATAACTGAAGGACAAATTACTGGATAAATGTAATGTAATTTTTCTCATAATATTTAAAATATTTCTGTTATGGTGTAACTTATTTTCCTTTATCCTTCCAATATTCTATCTAAAATATCCTTTGTGGACTCATTTGCTTTGATTTCTTTGTATGTGTGGATTATTTGGGACATATTAGGAATGTCTTTAATAAAACAAAACCCTGACATCTTCAGTACATATTTGACCCATTGCATGAAACAATTCTAAAAAGTAAAAATAGTAAATGCAGAAGCATATTTGTTGGGTTTTGTTGTAATATCTACTTTTCCTTTTCAGGAGTGGAGAATGTATTTCAGGCCAAAGATATGGAGTTTACCAATGTTTCTTTGCCTTGGATGCCTGATCGATATGCAATGGTCCCTCGGCTGGTGGAAAAGCAGTTCAGAACTGAACAGGTTAGTACTAATTTTCCTCTGCTAGTCTTCTGTTTTTATTTTATTTAAAAAAAGGTCTGCTTTTTGATGCATAGCAATTACAGTGGCAGCTTATAGGGTACCACAGTATTGAATCCATTATATCTTTGTAATACTGCATTATGCAATAATGCAGTATTTTGTAATTCTTCCTCCCACATTATGAAATAACATTATTATAAAATGTGGAGATGATTACAAAATGTGAATCCTGTTGTTTTTAGGAATAATAATTAGGCCTGTCACTATAGGCAATAACTCAATTCTTCATATGATAAATTAGAACAAACTCAATCATTTCTATTCACATAACTTATTGTTTTTCTCTTTTCTTTCTTTCTGCCAAAACCTGGATGACAAAAGACTTCAGTCTGGAGCTTTGGTCTCAACTAAACATTTTCTGAAGGACAATTTTGTTTACAGAGACTACTGAAGACTGATCCAAGGAACTTAGCTGGAGAAGCAGACTAGGCAGAGAATACAGGAACATATGAAAACAAAAAATGAAACATGACAATTAAAGGATACCAGAACACAATGAAAGCTAAAGAAAACCAAAACATGGATACTAGAACATAACAGGACTGAGGTATAGGGACAATAATCATGGTTAGAACAGAACCCAGAAGAGGAAGATTAGGATAACAATGGATAGACAAGATCAGGCATGAGAACAAGATAAGAGACTAACTGAAACAAAAATGTAACTTAAATAAAACACAGAGAAACAAGACACGACACCAGCTATATATAGCTGTCAAGTTTCCCGTTTTTCCAGAAAACTACTGTATTTTGCCTCCCTTTCCCAACGTCACCCTGGTTACCCCCACTCTGACAATAGAATCTAACAGGACTGAGGTATTGGACTTGATAATATTTCCCGTATTCTCAAGTCCAAAACTTGACAGGTATGCCTATGCCTATGAACCCAAACTTACAGATAAATAAGCAAAGCATTTGAATAACAGAAATGCATGGAACATAAAACCCCATGACAAAAACACCAAACACCCAGACAGCATGAGAATTTCAACCAGAAGAACAAATAGTCTAGCTAGCAAAGTAGCAAGAATGGACCACTATTGAACCATCTGTCAAAAGTAAATGTGGAGATCCTGTTTCCGCCTCCCAAATGATCACAGATCAATCTAAGAAGCAGAGCAACTTTAAAGAAAATGTGGCCATATTAGTCCTCAGTTTGGCTTCTGCAAACATGACATAACACATATTATGGACATGAAGGAGTCTTCACGAATATTTATGATTTTTGTCATAAATATGACAACATATTTATGCTGCCATATTTAAATATGAGAGGCTGGACGGGGAGGGTGATATTATGTTCTGGGTTGTTTCAAGGTTTGTTTATTATTCTGTGTTCATTTGTCTCTTTCTTTGACTAGATCAGTCTTGTTTCTGTTTTTTTAGTTGAGACTTTCCTAATGATTCTAGTTTATATGCTTGTTGCTCTAGTTCAATTATTTCTTTTGTCTAGTTGTCCCTCTCCCTCGCCCCCGTGCCACTTTTCTGTACGTTTTTGCAAGTTTATGTCGATAATGTTTTTATTAAACATTCTTCATTTACTCAATGTCTCTGCCTTTCTGCATTTGGGTCCACAATCAAATGGCCCATCATGAAAAGAGCAGCTTCAGTGGAAAACACTGACAGTGGGCATATTTTAGAATTAATTGGTAGGCAAAGGCTACTGTGTACTTCATGACTGTCACATATGCAAACTGAATGAATTGAATGAGGAACTGAATCTCCATAGGATGCCGAACTCATTATTTTGCTTCTCACTTGTAAATCTCAATTTGTTTGTAAATCTGCATATGCCATTTGTCACATCTTGGATTTTGACTGTCAGACTTCTGGAACTCTTCCACAGGAGGCCGCCCTGCGTTATGACACCAAGATACCTCGCTATCTTCACATCGCTAGCAGGAAAACCAATCGTTGGGGTCATCAGCGTTCCTACAAATTGCAGGTGTTTAGCTTTGCAGGAGACCACCTACCAGAGAGCCAGACTGAAGAGAGATCAATGTCCTGGGCCAGGTAGGAATGAACAAATTAAATATAAATAAAGGAAAATCTATGCTATGGTCCAGTTACTACATTATTACTGTTCAATGTGGTACCTGCTTCTCACTTATTGACTGATTGAGAATTTATTATTAATAATTTAATTATTAATCTTTATTAATTATAGTCATTATAATTAATACTTCATCAGTCAAACATTGATTTCTCAAACTTTTTTTCCACAAATAACAATCTGATTACAGTCCAGTAGTACAAAATTTGAATAAAAAAATAAATAATTGCAAGTATCCTTGCAATTATTTTTGCAATCTTTTGACCAGGAATGTACATATATGTTGTAATCCTTGGTTGTGTGAGTTTTGGGTGCCATTTTTGTTTTTGTCTTCACCACATTCTGTCATGTTTGTTTTAACATTTCGAACCCACATGCAGAACACAAATCAGGAAAAGAGTAATCAGTTTTAAGAGGTTTATTACAAGCAGGTAAGTCAACGGCAGGGTCTCAGATAACCAATAGTGACAAAGAACACTGGAACGTCGGGGCACTGTGGTGCTGGTTTGGTCAGATTTAATTTGTGACACTTGGAATGTCGGATGGATGCTCAATGAAGCTGGGAGATGGAGACGGACTTCAGACGGACAATGACAGACTCCACTTCTAAAGGTCCAATGAACCTAGGGGACATTTTCTTGGACATGGATTTTAAATGTATGTTTTGGGTGGATAACAAAACCTTCTGACCAGGTGAGTACTCCAGAGCAGGGATCCTTCTGCAATCGGCGAAGCGTTTGTTTTGGGCTGCGGTATTATTGAGTGCGTTGATGGTGGATTTCCAGATTTTTTTGCAGCAACGAATGTGGTTTTGGACAGCGGTAACAGAAATGAGGTCTTCATCCGAGGCGAGAAGAGGAGGCTGGTATCCTAGGCACACTTCAAAAGAAGACAGACCGGTAGCAGCAGAAATGTGACTATTGTGTGCGTATTGGACCCATGGCAGGAACTGACTCCAATCAGATGGATTGTTAGACGTAAAACAGCGGAGGACTGACTCAAGTTCCTGATTCATTCTTTCAACTTGGCCGTTGGACTGAGGGTGGTAACCGGAAGTCAGCATTACTTTAGCGTCGAGAGCGGTACAAAACTGTTTCCAGACTTGTGATACAAATTGCGGAACACGGTCCGAAAGTATCTCAACAGGGGGGCCACGTAAACAAAAAATATGTTTGATTAATAGCTGAGCAGTTTGAAATGCAGTGGGGAGTTTGCGAAGAGGCACTAAATGACAGGACTTGGAAAAACGGTCTATGATGGTGAGTATTGTTGTTATACCTTTAGATGGAGGTGAACCAGTGATGAAATCTATTGCAATGTGTGACCATGGGTGCTTGGGAATGGGTAATGGTCCAGATGGGGGCTGATGAGATGACTTGTTCCGGGAGCAGACTGTACAGGCTCAAACATACTCCTTAGCATCTTTGTGGATGGATGGCCACCAAAACCTGCGGTTAATCAAGGAGATAGTACGGCTCGTACCTGGGTGCCCAGAAAACTTAGAGGCGTGGATCCAGTGAAGAAATCGGGCTCAAACAGTTGAGGGGACATAAATCTTCTTAGCAGGGCAGCCTTCAGGTATGGGTTCAGACGACTGGGCTTGCTTTATGAGGTCCTCAATCTCCCAGGTGACAACACCCACGGTGCAGCTGGGGGGCAAGATGGTCGCAGGAGTCTTGTCTGAATCATCAGCAGCATATTGCCGGGACAGAGCATCTGGTTTCTGGTTACAGGAGCCTGGGCGGTAGGAAATGGACAGGTTAAACCTTGAAAAGAACAGAGACCAACGGGACTGACGTGGGTTGAGGCATTTGGCAGATTGAAGGTAAGAGAGGTTCTTATGCTCGGTCCAAACCAGCACCGGATGTTCAGCTCCCTCCAACCAATGCCGCCAGTCCTCCAGGGCTAACTTGATGGCCAGAAGTTCACGGTCACCCACATCATAATTTCGTTCAGCGGGGGATAATCTGCGGCAAAAGAAGGCACATGGATGTGTTTTGTTATCAGAGTCAGAAATTTTGGACAAAACAGCTCCCACCCCAGAATCAGATGCGTCAACCTCCACAATAAATTGTCTAGAGGGGTCCGGCTGGATAAGGACAGGGGCGGCGGAAAACAGAGACTTGAGTTTGTCAAATGCAGTTTCAGCTTTGGGAGTCCAGCGGAAAGTGTCTTAGAGGAGGTGAGAGCGGTTAATGGAAGGGCTGTTTGGCTGTAATTGTGTATGAAATGCCGACAGAAGTTAGTGAAACCTAGAAACCTCTGGAGTTGCTTGCGTGTTTTGGGGGTAGGCTAATCCACCACAGCCTTGATTTTCTCCTACGTGGGATGTACCTGTCCAACCTCAAGTATGAAGCCTAAGAACGACACAGAAGGCTTATGGAACTCACACTTTTCAGCCTTAACATACAGCTTATTTTCCAGGAGACGTTGGAGAACAAGGCGGACATGACGTTTATGTTCAGATAGAGTCTTAGAGTAAATAAGTATATCGTCCAGATATACAAACAAAAAATGTTAAAAAAAAATCTCTCAACACATCATTAACAAGAGCCTGGAAGCAAGCAGGGGCGTTAGATAATCCAAAAGGCATCACCAAGTACTCAAAGTGTCCCAAAGGTGTCTTAAAGGCCGTTTCCACTCATCTCCTTGCCGGATTCGCAGTAAATGGTAAGCATTTCTCAGGGCCAATTTTGAAAAAACAGTGGCTCCATGCACTGGCTCGAAGGCAGAAGACAACAGGGGTAAAGGGCATTTATTTTTAACAGTAATTTGGTTTAACCCTCGGTAGTCAATGCATGGTCTTAGAGTCCCATTCTTTTTTCCAACAAAGAAGAAACCAGCACACAGAGGAGAAGAAGATAGTCTGATTATACCTGCAGCCATTGAGTCCTTGATATATTTCTCCATATTTTCCCGTTCAGATTGTGAGATGTTATACAGCCGACTGGATGGTAATGGGGCTCCAGGCAGATCTATGGAGCAATCATAGGGTCGGTGAGGAGGAAGTGAGAGCTTTGACCTTACTGAAAACCGGAGCCAAGCCATGGTAGTCGGCAGGAAAGGTAGACAGATCTGGGTGGTCCGCCTCATGATGTTCAGCTGGTGATGGACCTGGGGGAACAGCTGATCAGAGACAGGTGGAGTGACAGCGAGCGGACCATGATTCAATATGTTTATTAGACCAGTTTATGTGAGGGTTATGTTGCTCAAGCCAGTCAAAACCTAAAATGACAGATGACGTGGCTGTAGGAAATACAAAAGAAGAAATTAATTCATTGTGGTTCCCAGAACAAACTAGAAGGAGCGATTTAGTCTTGCGAGTTATTTGAGGAAGAGCCTTCCTATCCAAGGTGGAAACACAAAGTGGAACAGGTAACTTAATTACTTCAATAGACATTTGTTTGACTAACTCTGAGTCTATTAGTGTCCGTTTGCAGCCTGAATCGCAGCCAAGGGAAGAGTTTGGTTATTGTAACAAAGGTTAGAATTAATCATGAAACGAGGAGGTTTTTGAATTTGCCGTTGGTCCACCAGACTCCTCCTTTCTACTGGTGGACCCGATAGTTTGGCCGCACTGGACAGCTAGCAATGAAATGTCCGGTCTCCCCACAATACCAACACAAGCGGGCTCCCCAGGTGAAAATGAAGTATACTTTAGTATATTTCAAACATACATACATTTGTGAAAGTACACTTTAAGTATACTAAGTATTAAGTGTACTACCAAATATATCTGAAGTATACTAAAAGTATGCTTGTACCAATTTTGAAATTATAACTTTAAACACACTTAAACATAATTGTACCAAAATACACTTTTAAAATAATAAAAGTATACTTTAAGTGAACAAAATATATATTTGCCCAAGTGTAAATATACACTTGCTCATGTATATTTAAGATATATTTTGTGTATATTTTAAAATATATGTTCAAAATATAATTTTTTTACATCTCAGTGTAAATTTTAGGCTAATAAAGTATGCCTTTTTTTACTTTCTTTATTTAAACGGGT
>NW_015113229.1:535246-536015 GCF_001443285.1 Poecilia latipinna | reverse complement strand
TGTCATCTTGGCATTTACACTACGAACCCACATGCAGAACACACTCGGGACGCGAAAGATCAGTTAAAGTGATTTATTAAAAGATTTCCAGGTAGGCTCTCAAACATCGAAGGGACGGCGACAGACAGGTAAGCCAGGACTTCTGGGAACAACAACAGATCGGGAGGTGAATTCAGGGACCGTGGGGGATTTTCCAGAGCTTAAAAGTTGTATGCTTACTCGGAGAGGGGGAAAAAACAACGGCGTGGCCAGGTGTGGGGGTGCTGGAGGTGGAGGTTGTGCTGCGGTGGAGGGCGGACAGGTAATAGGATCCTGACGTCGTCACGGAGAGCGAGCGGACTGCCTGCTTGGATTCCCAGACACCACTTCTTGTTTTACGGAGGAAAAGGTGAGTGGTGGCTGCCTTGGGCACCAGCGGGTAACGTGCCCACGGCGTCGCAAGGGGAAACTCGGGACTACAGCCAGACTTGAAGTTGCAGGAACAGCTGAAAAAATCCAAACAGAGGGCGTTAGATCAGAATCAACAGGAAGCTCGACTAGATCGCTGGAGAGGGCTCTGGGTTACCATTACTGGCTAACACTCAAGCGTTGGTATGCTGGCAGTCTCCGTCTCATAAAGTCCCGCTGACGAGTGGATTGGGAACCGGTGTGACGGTGACGTCAGCCCTTCAGTCCTCCTATCCTAGCCTCCACGGTGCCATCTGGTGGTGATGGCAAGCCATAGGAACAGAAAAAAAAAGGCAAAACAAAAACCCCAACTCCTGACAGT
>NW_015113229.1:498846-531957 GCF_001443285.1 Poecilia latipinna | reverse complement strand
CAGAGTTTAAAAAAGGTCTAAAGTGTTGTGATTATGCATGTACATCGATTGGGTAGTGGATGCACAACATAAAAAATGTATCCAGTTATTGTTGAACAACCTACTGACTCTGGAGTTTTCTCCAAACGTTTACCATCGCCATTTTGCGGACTAGAGTAAGTGGCGCCAGGACGATTAAGGAGTGCCGTAATTTGCCAACAGCTGATGTAAACTGCTTATTTTGTGGAGGAAAAAAAAATCTATTTCACATCATTTAAGAAGGCTAACAAACAGATTCATAAACGCAAAGAACAAAGGATATTATGTCAACAGTTTCAGTATGTTTCAGTTTAAAAACCCACAATTCAGGCTAGTTGTAAATTTTTTCTATTAATTACCATTTTTATTGATTTCAGCTAACAAAAATGTCTCGATTTCAGTTTGTGTTATTTTCTTAATTTCAGTAAACCACACTAACCTTGATTCACACTCCTTCAACATTTTTTTATGTCCAAATTAAAGTGGAGCATAACTTCAAAGTGAGAGGAAGTTAAAAACCCCAAAAAATTGGTGCCAAAAAATTTGTCTCAGGCTCAGATGGAGACCGTCTGTGGAAAACTATCTTCTGCCAGAGATTTCTAATTAGATTTAGATCTGGACTTTGACTGGACCTTTCTAACACAAACAAATATGTTTGATGACTTGTTTAGTAGCCATTGTAGATTTTGCTGTAGGTTGTCAATCTGATCATCCATAATCCCCCTCCATCCATCTTACCACCAACACCAACCAGCTTCTCTTTTCCACCTGAAATAAAGGGAACCCCCACAGCATGACGGTGCCACCGCCAGCAGTGGTTTTCATCACACAGCCGTTTGCATGTGGGACAAATTGCCCCACATGACCAGAGCACCTTTACTTCACACGTTTCCTGTGTCCCTTATGTGGGTTGCCGAAAAACTGCAACAAACTGCCGGAACCTCTCACGGCTTTCTTTCCAACAACAGCTTTTATCTTTAATCTTCCTCTTAAGCCAGCTTTGTGGTTTGTGTGACCAACAGCTGCCATGTCATGTGGATTTCAAACGTGAGATGTGGATGTCTGCAGCTCCTTCAGAAGCTGCCACAGACCTCGTATAGCTGCTTCTCTGATCGACGCCGTCATCGCTTGGCCCGTTGATTTAAGTGGACTGGGATGTATTGGCAGACCTGCACTTCTCCAATATGTGTCCAATTTCAAAACGATTGATTGAAGTCCAGGGTTTTAACCCGAGAACATTTTAAAAGATTGATGGTTATTAAGACTTACGATGCACTAACTGATATTTTTAGCACAAGCATACCAGTATGTTATCTTTATGGCAGAATAAACCAAAAAATGCATAAGCTACTTCAAGAAGGTATTTGGAGCCAAGGTATGTCTTTGGATTGTGGCTGCTGCAAAGGCACCAGAAGCCGGTGGCAAAACTGAAGCTAAATCACATTTACCATTAAGTGCAGTTCTCTATCAATAATATGCACAAAAATAAAATAAAAATACAAGTTAACTTATGAAATAGTGCTGCTCATTCACAAAACACAATATAGGTAACACAGCTGTGCAAAATCATTGGTATATTAAGATGGAGAGCTTTTTGTTCAAGCAATGCTGTCAGTGAGGCGTGTGATTGGTCCAAAAGTGGTTCTGCAGCAGGATGATGACCACAAAAGAGCAGCATGAAGTACTTTCTTCAGCCACGAGGGAAACAAGGATTCCAGATTTCAATATTATCTGAATACCTGCTGTGGAGGGAGGAGTTCTCCGTTTGCCAGGAGGCAGGAAGAAAAAAAAGAGTAAAGAAAAGAATAAAATAACGACACATTATCGCAAGATGGGCATTATTGCTGCCCTGTCGTGCCAGGGCTGGAAATAAAAGCTTAGAGTACCCACATACCTACAGGAGGGGGATAGAAACTCGGCTCTGGATTATGCAATAAATCAGACAGCTGCAGACATATGGCAAAAAACAAGCTATATTTAGTACATGTAAGAGAACGTAAAAACACAGATGGCGGATTTATACGTCGGCTATAATTCATTTACAGAAAAGAACTTAGGTCACCGGTGGGGTATTTGCAGACAAGACAAATGCCGTACTTTGAAGTTCATCTCGAGTTGGTTATTAGAAGAATAAACAACCTCAAGTCTAATCACCCTGCTAATAAATCCCAACTACAATAATCTCTTATCACGAGGGACAGAAGCTAAACTAAACCGTTTACAGGCAGCATTCAAACCATCCGCGACAGACTGATGTAACTGTGTCTGTCTGAGGTTCTGACCTTCGGATGGCGCGCTCTGCCAGGCCAGTGGAAATAACTGACCAAACGCTGGCAAACCTGTTAAGACTAAATATTGCCACTAAGCCCATGGAAGCTCTGACTAAAACATTAGGTAACTGTTTGACTCGCTCACTGTCGACCGAGTGGTGACACACGGACCGTACGATAAACACAACGTGAAGAGTTTAAATTGGTCTGTTAGGTAACGAGTAATAAACTGTTGCTTGGCCTGCAACTCATTACGTCGGTAACTAACTTACTATATTCCCCTTTTGAACAAATTGTGGAGCGTAAACAGCTGTCTGAGCAAGAGCTCAAGTTTGATTAGGAGTCTGGCTGCAGCATTGCTCCAAACCCGAAGCAGTTTCTGGGATGGCATGCAGCAAACTGCTCTCCTTAGCATCATCCAGGCAAGGATGCAACAGCAAGAAAATCTGGGATTAGAAATCTACTGATTGACTTTGGAGGAACAGCTAATGTTACCTAGGCATGTCCTCATGAGACAGATTATGTCTCTTGAGGACATGCGAGGCTGCTCACTAAGAGGAAAGAAAATGTCTGATTTGGCTGCACTAGCTGGACAAACTTCGGCAAGAATGATATTCCCCGTCCTTGGTGACATGGACCCGACGGAGCTGTAGGTTTAGCTACAGAAACTTTTTTTTTTTTTTTTTTCTGAAATAAAGAAACCGGAGGCCTCAAATCGCATGCGTTTGTGTTTCCGAGATCAATTTTCCAAACTCAAACATGCCCTTGTTGATGTTCGAATATAAGAGTGCAACCCTGGTCTTTATGTGGTCTCAGGCAGCGTATAGTACAAAACGGCTGCAGACGCCGGGCCAAAATTATGATCTCAGCACTGTCGGAAAGCAGCAGCCTCTGCAGAGAGGACACTAATTACACACATGTGTTTGTGCCGAAGTGTAGGCTTATTAAGCTCCTCTTGTTTTCTGATGTGGCCCCAGAAATGCCTCACCGCGCTTCCTAAGCCATGTTTACGTTGCGGCAGTAAACATTTTGTAGCCAGATTTCTCCACACAGGGGAAGCTCATGGTATAATGTCCCCATAAAAAAAATTGAATAAATAAATCCTTCCTGACGTACTCATTAACCAAGACGGCAGGAATTACATCACTGAAAGCTGCTTAATACAATAAACTATGGCAAATTAGTATAACTGTTCTACATCCGTAATCTTCTCGTTGAGACGACGCTCTCTTATCTGCGTTTCAAAGCGAGCCGTGACGAGCTGAAATAACGCTCGACCTTGGCAGCCGAAGCGACACACAGCGCATTATCTCATGCAGTGGAAAAACAATTCCCATTTTGTGGTTCGTTTGTGTTTTTTTTTTTTTTTTTTTTTTTTGTGTGTGTGTTTTTTTTCTCCTGTGAGAAAAAGAAGAAGTGAGAGCAAGGAGAATGCTTTAATCTGGAAAATATTATTTGGGGGTGGTGAGGGGGGTGAGAGAACATGGAAAACAATAACTGTAGGGAGGATTCCTCTCCCATCCTCTGGGTTCTGTGATTTCGAGATATGCTCTTAGTCTGCAATTCTTGGCTCACCGCAGCCACCCGCCTGGCCCCCATCCTTTTACTGCTCTTTTTTTTTTTTTTTTTTTCCGTCTCCCTCTAATCGCAGGCCACGAGGTGGGACGGCTTGCTGCAGGAATCCCACAGGTAACACATTTAGTCGCCCTCACGCCATTTAAAAGATCAATGTTTCAAACCCTCCTGATGTCGTCGGGTGGGGCCCTGCAGGCCTACTGTTGCAGCGGTAAGAGGAGACGCTGAAGCACCGTGTGGAAAAGCCTCCCTTGTTCACTCAAGAGCTTGTTCTTCACACAAGGAGAAGTAATCATAACAAATGGAGCAAGTAGCTCTTCCTTCAGCGCGAGGATGATTCCCTTCTGTTTTTGACATCCAGACAGCCGAAGCTTTCCGCCTCCTGATTAACTACTGTTTTCACAGAGGAAACCATAACAAATGATTTGTAAGCTGTAGCTCCACGAAAATCACTAGAGGGAGAGGAAGAGAGAGAGAGAGAGAGAAAGAGAGAGAAAAATCTAATTCATATTTGCTTCCCATCGGGTTGTATTATGTAAAATCCCTCATAAAATGGTAATTCAATTGAGAGAGGAGGAGAGAGGAGGGGAGGTGAATGAAGCAGTGCTATATGCTGGATGTCACTTTATAAATGGCTGAATGGTTTAATATTCATAAAATCTCATAGTGCACATTTACAGATGTGGAGCCAATATACATGTCTGCACAGATGCTAAAAGTTGAGCTTTCGTGTATATCTGCATCTTTTCTTCAATGGCCACAAATCAATAGAATGTTTGTAATTAACGTAGGAAGATCAAAGGCGGTCAGCAGCTCATTCAGTCTGTGTGGTCACACACACACTGCTAATATTTATGAAGGCCTCAAACATCAGTTCCAACGTCACACACACACACACACACACACAGCCACCCCCTCCTCTACTTCCGAAAGTGTTACAAATGGTTACCGTAGCAACCAGAAACAACAGTAAGTTATTGGTAACTTTACAACAGGAAGCTTCTAAGCATTTTATTAGGAGTGTATGTAGCAGAAGTGGAAGAAAAATAATTAAAAGCTCTTAATTTGTTGAGGTTTTTTTTTTTTTTTTTTTGTAAAATTTCTGAAAACCGGAGTGTCTGTGTGTAAGATATGACTCTACAAATGTGGTAGGAAAACAATGAAAGGCTCTTATTGTTTTTTTTTTGTTTTTTTTCTGTCTGTATTCAGCCACCCTGAGTCAGAACTCAGTAGGTAATGAGGTCAATCAAATAATTTCATTGTAGCTTTGACTACAATGAAAAGGGGTTGTTGTCCTACTAGAAGTTGAACATTTGCCCCACTCTCAGGTTTTGCATCTGCTCCACCCACCCTCCCCATGTCCCGTTACAGTACACCATAAGAAGGCTGACTGGGTTTCATCTGTGTTTTGACTATGCAGTTCGGGACCAAACCGGGAAAGTGAGTTCAATCTGGAATTTTTTTTAACGTGACCATATCATATTTGCCAGGTGACTGATGTTCAACAATCCTAAGCAGATCAATGGGGAATAAAGCAGAGACAGAAACAAGGCTGAGGCGCTGCACTCTAATGTTCTCCATGTGCCGTCATGACATGACGAATGTTAGTTTTACTCTCAGTAATTTCTTGTACGTGTACTTGTACCTTACCGCCTCACCGTCTGTTTGTGAGCTGGAAGTGTCTGAGTTCACATGCTGTCAAGGCCACACAATGGCAACAACATCGGACACGGTGGCAGAAACACACACTGGTGGGGAGTTTTTCTGAATTCCTGGGAATCAGGAACATCTTCCAGTTTGTTGTGAAGCACACAACAAACTTGTTAAAGGCAACTCCGTCCGTTTTGATGGATCCGACTGAGAAACTAAGTACGTTCAAGGGAAGAGAAACATATATAAAAAGTGTTCTGCAACTTTTGGCTGGAAAAAGACTTCAGAGGTCATTGGCGGCGTCACTGATGACTGTAACACGTTTAAGTCCTTTCCTGGATTGCTGAAATTTTAATATTTACAGCAGGGTCAATATTTACGGCAGGGTCATACAAACAGACATGCTTTGCTGAAACCAACTGATGGAAAATGCCACACTTGACAGAATTTGGTCACATAAAAACTGGGAAGGAATTCCCTCTGACTTTCAAGTCAGTGGCACTCTCCAGGAAAGTTGCTCATTAAAGTAAAGACGGATTCAATTGGGAACAAAAGACATAATTTATAAATCAGTTTTGAGCTGAGAGTTTAGATTGTTTTTTTCTTTTTTTTTTTGTCATTACACAAAACATTATAGTTACGGTGCCAGTAACCAGCTTTATAGGGAGAAAAGAAGAATCATGCCATGCTGTTTACTAATAAACTCAGTAAATGGGGTGTAATACTTTGAAGTCTGATTAAAGTGGCATTTTACTTTGTGGTGCTAAATGGGACGTAAAACGATCCAATTAGAACGGCATAAAAAGCTTCTACAAACAAGCATAAAATAAAATAAAATGATCTCATAACTCATTAGCTGGTTGAAGGTGAACTTAGACTATGTTTGCCAAAGGTAAGAGGAGGAACCTGAAATGATAAGTCATAACTTTTATCAACCTGACTGAAATCAACTTTCACCACAAAAAGTCCATTCGTCATGGAAATTAATTTCTACTAAACTCAAATGACAGAGGAGAACCATTCTTATTTGAGTTCTGTCGCAAAAACTTTGATTGTGTAGATTGTGGTCTGCTAGTCCACAATCTACATTAGCATGTCTATACTACTTTAGCTTTTGTTTGTGAGACGGTCAAGCACGTGGTAGCTGCGCAGTGACGTCAAATGGGCATTAGCCAATGAAACGCGGACCCTGTGGTAAGGTCCATGATTTTCTTTCAGTGGAGGATTTTTACAAAATACAGTTAAACTTGTCTTTGCTTGAATTTTACTTCATTTCAGTTTATTCACAACATGTCATCTCACAAGGCATTTTACCAAAAAAAAAAAAAAAAAAGAGTTAATTAAATCCAACACGCAGACAGATTCAAAGTCGGCAATAAATATTTCAAATTGCCCAAGTTATCAAACAATGTGTCCAACTTCAGTTTATTATTCAAATTAGTTAAACAAGTTTTCCACCAACAGAAACCAAGCAAACTGCATAAAGTCGCTGACTTGCAGCATTCACTCCTCCTGAAAGAGAGTGTAGCGAAAGCCTTTAATCACTTGCGTTGTGTCCTTGACTTTAGGGCCATCCCTCATACTGAGCATGCACATAGCAACAGCGGAAAAAAAATAAATAAAATCTTTCCCTTAACAGGAAGAAACCTCCAGCAGAGGCTGGCTCAGTGTGAATGGTCATCTGTCAGGACGGACTGGGGGTTCTCACAACACAGAGCATTCACACAAAAATGAAACCAAAGCACTGGTTCAGGAGTAGCTTCTTTCTATATGAAAGGAAAGTAGAAAGAAAACGAACGGCAGCAGTGGAGCGGTTAGTGGCTTCATCTAGGAGAGAAACGCGGTTTAAACAGATAACCGCTGAACTAGTTTCCAAACCCATAATTCGCTAACCACCGTTTGTGCTTCAGGCAAACTGTAATTCTAATGCTGGCCATGCTGGACACAAACATGGGAGTAGAGATTGATAAAAAAAAAAAAAAATTGATGACAAAAATCATATTTATCTTCAGAACTTAAATTGCTATAAATCTATTTACAATCAAATTTGATTCTGCTGTGATTATGTGACATGCAAGTAGGGTTGCATAATATCACAACATCATTTACCTAAAACCACGGTTTATTTATTTAGGGAAAGTCATAGTGATATCAGAACATGCACCATCATCATCGAACCTGACATGCTGAAATCCTGCACGGCCGTCCAGCATTCATGCAGCTACATTAAACTCTACAAAGTCCAAAGGACTGAATCTTAGGTCTGCGTTCGCCACGACTCGCCTGGCTCTACACGCTAACCTTTTCTTAGATCGCGTTACATGTGCTGCCGGAACTGATTGGAGTGGATCCATTATCAATTTGTCTGCATTCTTGGCAGTCCTGGAGGAAGATGTGGCTTTTTAGCAAGTCGCAACAGGATATATAATTGGTACTTGAAAATAAAATCTGCCCCCTCCGATCCGCACCTCTCCTCCAAACATGAGTTTTCCGTTCGGAAAACCTAATGATGTTCCTGACATTTGCCTCAGGGGGGTTTCTGCAGCCGTACAGAATGCAAAAAAAAAACAACAAAAAAAACAAACAAACATAAAAAACGGTACCCTGGAGACTAAATTGAAATGAAAAATCAAAACAAGCGTACTTAGAGTGAATGAATGACACTCATCTGGACTCCATTCTGCAGAGCAACACCATGATGCCTTTGAGTTATCACTTGCACTGAATGCAGAAATTGGTTTGTTGTTTGTTAAATCATGATTTTGTCATTTTGACAAATGTATTTCTTACTAGAAAAGAAAGTACAAATTGTATCAAGTAATGCCCATCCTGATGAGTCTTATGCTCATAAGAGGTATTGTGCTGTATTGGTATCATTATAATGTTATTCTGTGTTAATAAAAAAATGACTAAAAAGCTCAATAATGTAATGGCTTGATTTGATTAAACAAAAAATTTAACAAAAAATTCAACACGTCAGAAATGCTGTGATAAACTTTGTGGTTGAGGTGCAGTGCAAAAGAATTTCAGCTTCTATTCAATACAGCAATTTTTAAAAAAAAAGAACTATAGCTTCCCTGTTTTTTGTTTTTTTATTAGTTTTGTGACATTTTTTCTTGTTAGTTAAAAAAATTTTTAATTATTCATCTCGCTTTGGGCCCTACAGAATATTGCATATTCTTACAGGCTATCGACTTCTTTCCCCTTGCTTGCGCTTTTACATGCAATTGTTGGATAAAGAAAAAGGAGTAAGTGCTGTAATTTATCACACGTCGGGTCGGATTTTAATCATATAAATCATTTGCACATAAAAATCCCAGAATCAATAGAGACGACTTCTGAATTGAAATGAAATGAATCGAATTACCAGGACTGTATGGCATCCACTTGACACGTGGGACATTTTAATTCCCAGTGCATTAGGTTGCACATTACTAGATCTTTTCAGTCTTTCCTGTTTGGCACAGGCCTTCACTTGTCTGTCATGACTGCTAGCTTGTGTACTAAATCACAGCACCTGGATAAACTTTCACCTTCGGGATTGTTTTCACTTGGATTCTTTTCAAATGATGCAAAGCAGGCCTGGGGGACCAAACAATGAACCTTAAGTTGCCCAAAACAATGTTGAGTTCAAACTTATGTCATCATTATATGTGCGATGACATAATTTGGCGCTTGATGCTTGTAACAAAACAAGGTTCAAATAGGGGAAAAAAAAGGGGGTAAATGTAGAGATCTCTGAACTTCGACTCATAAAAACTGACCAGATGGCGCAAAACGTCTCTCAATCTCCCTAATGCTTTTTGCAGCCAAGGCATTGTTAGGAGCGCTGTTAAGTCACACTACATGAATTATGACGAGGGAATTGAAGACAAGGCCACACAGGCTGCTCGGGCCTCCAGCGTCAGGCTAATGAAGTTTGATTGAAATCCCTTCCCTCTGAATTCTCACACGTTGCATATTTAACAGTCTCATTTGGTGGTTTCTGCAACCGTTGGAGGGAGCTTGACAAAAATCCTGAGCCAGCCCCATTCTTTCCACTCCGATCATAAAACCGAAAATTTTCCTCCCAGCAGAACCCTCTTGTGTGTCTAGCCATCAGGCACAATGAACGCTGTACGGCCAGGACGTGGACAATTAAGTCTTTCCAAGCCACAAATAAAAGTGTAAATATTTCCATTTTAGCCTCTCTCTTTCTCTTTTTATTTTTTATTTTTTTACAGTATTGTATTAATTATGACATGCCGCAAAAGATTTGGTAAAATCTTTGATTTTTGTGTGGCTGTTTTCCGAACAGAGTCAATAAGTCATGGTTATGCAACAAGGGAGAATCATCTGGTAGACGACTAATCTACCGGTAAACCGTTATTTTCATCCATCCCTTCTCTCTGTCTACGTAGCTTCTGTTATCAGTGATGCAGTCAGATATTTTATTCTTCTGTCTGCCGCCTGCATACCTGTGGATTTCACCTTGATAGGTCTTGCATTGTTCCTACCGCAAAATAAAATAAATACTTGTAAAATGTTCCTATGACATAAGACAACTCAATTACTTGTAACCATTTGTTAGGCCCTTGTTGCGTTAAATTAACAGCATCTTTTTTTTTTTTTTTTGGCTGGAACAGCCATAATTTGAGAGTAGATAAACAGGAAAGTGAGAAGGGGGGGAAACATGCGGCAAAGGTCATCACAGGTCGGGACTCGAACCTATGACGTCTGTGTTGAAGACTTAGGCGTACATGGGTTGTGCTTTCCCCCTGCATCCCATATTAACAGCATCTTCATAACAAGTGAAGGTAACATGGTTACTTGGTTGTGCTATAAAATTATCCGATGTACCTGGAAAATACCTAACACACCCTTACAATCCCTTTAAAGCTCTCTGTAAGAGATCCGTCTTTGGTTTTACCCATTTCCAAGCACCACTAGTTCAAGTCCAGTTGATCTGCTCTGTTCTAGATCTTTTCAGCACAATCCATCCAATTTGTTTTTAATGACAAGAACAAATGTTCCTATCATATTCTTGAACATAACCCTTGCAAGGTTACATTCAACTTCCAGACAAAGACGATTCACGTGACTTTACGTCCTGCCACTAATTAATCGTCGATCATTGCGAAGACCCGTTGCATCCCTATTATGCAGCAGCAGCAATCTAAGAAGGTGTAGTAACAGGCGGTCTGGCTGCTTTGCACGTGTTACAGCACTCCTTACTCAGGACTCCCACTTAGTAAAGGGCCCGGGTCAAGAGGCCAAAAAGATCACGCCAACGAGGCGGACGAATCTCTATCCACATGTTTCACATTTCTGTCTATTTAAACTCATGGAATCAGATGGTCAAGCATTCTGGTCGCCGTTTCTCCACAAGTCAACAACGAAACTCCGACTCAGAAACTTTGTTTTAGTTGCAACATGAACCAGTTTTGCTTGGTGCTGATCTTCACCCACATTCAGTTCAGACCAGTATCACTGATACCAGTGGCAGATTTAGACTTAAAATGATTTTCAGTCAACCAAGAAGTGTGTCTATGATGAGAATTGAGACAAACTTCTCTTCAAAGACACTGAAATAAATAATTACCTGTTTTTATTTGCATTTTCTTAAAAGACAGCATGTCAAAAGTTACAAACTTTTGTTTTTTGTTTTTGCAATTGCTGACCAGGATTTTTCAAGTTCCCTCTTGTGTTTGGATGACTTACTGTATCTGTGGCGACAATCTGAAAGGTCTCCACGTCATCACCCTGATCTTTAATTCCCTCCACAAATTCTGTATGTGTTTTAAACCCTGGAACTTGGGCTGCGCCAACTCCAAAATCTTAATTATGCTTCCAGTCAGAAGAAGCATGTCGGTAAAATTAGAGGTTACTTCAAACCTGCAGGGGTATAAATAATTGTGGGGCTTGGAAAAACTACTGTTATTTAATTGTTTGGTGTTTTAAAAGTGACTGTACACCAGAATCGAGTGACTAATTTGGTTTTTCCAACCACATATGATGAGAAGGAAAGTAATTAGTGGACCTTATCTCCAAAAGGACGCTCACGGATCTTTAAGCGTGTGCAGCGAGACGTCTCCTGTGGGTCGGTTGAGGAGTCGTCTGCTGGGACAGTGACTTCACAAAGATCAACAAGCTGATAAAAGAAGACCTGGAAACTCTGCTGGAAAAACTCTGGGGACTGTAGAATCGATTGTGCAAAAGAAGAATGCTTTACAAAGTGAACCAAGAAAAGGAAAGAAAGGAAAAGAAAAGAAAAGAAAGGAGAAGAAAAGAAAATAATCGGAGATTTCTATTCACGGCACTGCAGCTTAGCAATGGCACCTTTAGTCTGAGGCAGCCTGTGATCTTTTCTGCCCACAGCTACATCAACCTATAATGACTGTTTAAAGTAACTTAGATAATGAGAGCTAGTACATCATCTAATTGTTGAACTGAAATGAACTGAATATTTACCAAGAGAACATAGAAATTACCTTTAGAACTTCATTACATGTATTTGAACTGTTTATCAGCGTGAACCAGAGACATTTGAAATATTGCCTAAAGTGATTTTTGTGTGTGTGTGTATGTGTGTGTACGTGTGTGTGTGTGTGTGTGTTTGTGTGTGTACGTGTGTGTGTGTGTGTGTTTGTGTGTTAATACACACCCTTTTACTGAATGGAGGGGGTTAGGAAGAGGTGCATTAAAAGCAATTAAATACAAGACAAATAGTGATTATTTTTATTTTGAGCAAACAGAGTGAGACTTTTGCTAACCTTTCCTTCCTGGAGTTCCAGTGAGGATTTTTCAGTACTGTTTGAAAGGAAAACAAAGCACATATTATGTAGTAGTCTGAACAGTGATACACTTAAGAAAATCAACATAAAGCAGACAAACATTCAAACATTTCCTAGAAGAGTCATTTAGATTACATAACGCTGTGATTCTGTTTATTTTCAGAGAACCGGTTGAGTCACGGACCTCGGCTAAGCGTTGGAACCTTTCTTCTTTTTCTCTCTCTGTCCGCTAATGTTGCAAGTGATGAACCTTCAATAGCCAAAATAGTTTTCTCTGCTTGACCTTCACAAGCAGAAGAAGTCACAAGCAAAACACTGAAACATACCATAAAAAAAAAAAAAGTAAATAAATCTGCCCAAAGTGCATCTGGACTTGAAGTGTTCCACTAAGTAGAAACACAAGAAGGGAGCTGGAAAGACTTTAAAGATTAGATCACTCTTCTTCATTTCTTTATAGTGGTTTCGTCCATGCCAGCAGCTTCCACCACTCCTCCCAACTTCCCTGAATGAAGATGGAGGAAATGGGAAGAGGAGGAGGAGGAGGAGAGGGAGGGGAACCAGGGTTTGCACCCCTGAGATATAAAATGCCACGTGCGGCATTATACTGCTTCCAGATCAGCGGACACTTCGGTGTGCTTTATTTAGTGTGGAAACAAATGACCTTTGGAATTGTAAGGACTGGAGAACCTGGTGGAAATGAACTATGACACAGTGGAAATTTGCAATGTGATCATACGCATTAATATTCCAGATGTTGTAGGAAACACAAGGCTTTGTTTTTCACATCAAAAGCCAAAGCAACGTCTAGTGTGCTGCAAACAACGAGTCCGGCGAGGGTCTGCATGCTGGCGTATGAGGTTGTTACGGCAACCTTTGTTATGTGCCATTCTGCGGCTGGCAGGGTTGATGCCAAAAACTACACACAGCGAGATTTGTCTAGGATCTGTGCGACGAGATGATGCAAAACCACATGCTGCACCCAATACAAAGAAAGTGGGTGTGGAAGAAACCAGGAATGATGTGTGTTAAATCAAAGGATGCAAATTAAACCAAGATGACAAGCTGTGTTAAAAAAAAAAAAAAAAAAGTCAAAGGAACTGTAAGAGTTACTGCATTATTTAGATTTCTTTTACTGATCTTGTGAAACAACTACACTTTTGTTGGACTTGGATTTCTTTAAATGTCTGTCGCTTAATTAATTTGATGTTGGTTTTCAGTTGTTTTTTTTATTTCATGTAACATCAAAAGTCTGGTCTTCATCACTATAAACTTTTTATTTCATGTTTGCACCTTTCATCCGCCTACAATAAACAGTTCTGGTGAGAAAAAAATAAAAAAATTACAAACACTTTTTTTAAAATTGAAGATTGATAGAATCTCTGTTTTGAGTGTGTGTGTGTGTGTGTGTGTGTGTGTGTGTGTGTGTGTGTGTGTGCGATATTCTTTTATGCAGCAAAACATTAATTTGTGGGATAAAATCAAACAAAAGAAAAAAGTGCAAATAAGGTTGTTTTTTTTATCTGGATGGAAAAGATTTTCCATGTTTTTCTTAACATAATCGTTTTCAGTATATCAAAATTAAAAGTCCAGAAAAATAAGTGTTTTTTTTTTTTTTTTTTTTTTTAAAACAGCTTATATTTTTTTTCTTAAAATATTCTTGGATATCAGGGCAAACTATAATACTGCCATGTTATCTTTGAATATTTAAAAATGTATTTGATATTAATTGTTGCAGTGGGTTGAAAAGTCTTGCCTTTAGTATGAATTGTGGACGCTTTGCAGGACCACCGCTTGATTTTTTTGATTTTTTTTAAATTTCACCCCATCTGTGAGTTTGTTATGCAAAATCCTGTCAAAAGCAGTAAGATTTCACAAGATTTAAAAAAAAAAGAAAAAGAAAAAAGAAAGGGGGGAAAAAGCATGACGACTCCAAGATGAGCAGGCAGTTCACTAAATCTGACATTTATTATGAAAATGTTGCACGTCAGGCGATGTGCTCATAATATTTAGCTATCTGCCTCTAAACTTAGCGCTCTGCCAGGAAACCAATCAGGCCATTAACCATCATAGTAACCCATCTGTGAAACTCTTCCAAGCTGAAGATGATTTCTACAACCTTTCCCATCTGTGCACAGGTTGATCACTACTTTTTCCTCTTCACATCTGTGAAATCCCACTTTCCTCTGTCTGCTGAGGATTAAGCCCAAATAACTGAACTAATCAGTGCAACAACAATGTGGTTTAAAATGAGGCTCAGAGCCTCATCCACTAATCTGCTAACATATATGAATGCCTGAGCTTAAGTCTTATTCTCTCTGATCAAAAAGCCACTTAGAGGATTAGTCTGTTCAATGAGCAACCGATCCTTCAGTTTTGGCTTTCGGTTTTAGATGTCAAATTCGTTTGTCCGGTTCTTGGCAATCCAAGGACTTTTATTCTGTCAAGCCGTTTGTAACGTCTCGGTCTGTCCTCGGAGAAAGTGCTAAAACGTTTCCATTCACTAAAAACTGAAGTGAACCCCCCCCCACACACACACACACACACGCAAAAAACAGCTGCTGTCCACTTTTCAATACTGAACAACAGATGATCTGTCCACAGAAAAACATACATGGAAAATTAAATAATCACTTATGTAATATTCTCTGGATAACACTTATTTTTATGAGGTCATTTGTTAAAGACATTTTTTTTCCTTCTGGAGCTGCTGCTCTTCCGCATCAAAGGCAATCGGTTAAGATGTCCAGGATCAGGATGCCTTTTCGGGGCGCCTCTCTTTGTTGGCTCTTTGGGTATGACTTGCTGTCTTAGAATATGCTGCAGGTACTACACACCGAGCTGGAGAATGTTGTCGGGGACAGGGATGTCTGGCTTTTCCTCTTGGACATATTGCTGTTAAGACCCAAACTTGGTTAAAAATAGCTTTTGACTTGCAACTGCTTTTCAGAATGAGATGGCAGGGATGTAACAGAAAGGTTCACAATGTACTGTAATTTGGAAACAGTTTTTAGTGCTGGGGTGTGTAATGCAAAATGGAGCTTTGACGTTTTTACGACAAAGTGAATGTAAGTTTTGTTCTAAACAGGTTTCTCAGATATGAACTGAAGGCAATTTAATTACTTCATGCATAGTGGTCATTACAGTGGACAGCATACAGGTGAATACAACCAAAACAAATGCACAAGTCTAGAAAAATGCCTCGTAGTCTTTTACCGAAGACAACGTGCTAAATCTGACGCCACTCCAATTTTGTTCACATTTCGTGAATAAGGAAGTACTGCCTGGTGTCTCCTTCAGAGGTGTTTATGTTGTTTCCTTCAGCAGTTCTTGGTGCAGCGCCACCACTGGCGAGGAACAAACAGGTTTTTCAAAGAGTTTGACTGGTTTGACGCAGTATAGTGGGAAAGCGGATCGCACCGGCTGAAAAAGCAACAAATGTCGCAGTCTTGAATGATCGTTGCAAACATACATGAAAAACTCTCATATTCTTGGGTAAAAAACACATTTTCTTGAAAAATATGAAAGAATGCCAACCAGCATTCTTGCACATTATGCCTAATAGCTTTAAGGAATTCAAGCACCAGCTGCAAGACATCCGGTTTGCATTTGCGAGGCATTTATTCACAATGTATAAATAAACAATATTTGGAGACAAACTACAAATAAAGCTGTCCGATATCAAACATCCGAGCAAAGCTGGTGTGGTAGGAACTCTGCTAAATACTTCCTTTTTGTTTATTTTAAATGCAACCAAGTACTTAGTGCTTTAACTTTATAGTAGTAAGCCCAAAGAAAAATAGACATCTGTAACTTATTAACTGTTTATACCCAGTGAGGGAGAATCACATATCCTGTGACTTTTAAAGCTTGCTGTGAAACATAATGGAAAGTTTTATTTATCACCAAGCTACAATAAAACTGTGAAGTTAAGGTTTGTAAACTGAGTAATAAACTGAAACGTGACACGGACCATCGGGGCGTGGCAGAGTTAAACTGATTTTATTTATTTTTTTTTAATTATTATTCATTAGAGCTAAAACACAAAAAGAGAGAGAGCGAGGGAGAGAGAGAGAAGCAGGAAAACAAAGTGCAAACATGTGACCACCACTGCCCGTCTGGTGCTTCTCCAAGCTGAGCTGAAACAATTACATTTCAGTGAAGCTGTTAGAAATAATTAAAAACGTATTTCTAAAGCTGCGACAATTCCTCTGTAATTTTGCTTTCTGAAGTATTTATGACTCACACACACACACACACACACACACACTCACGAAAAGAACATATGCTTGGCTAAAAAAAAACAATAAAAACATAAAAAAACTAAACAAAATACATAACAATGAAAAAAAAACATAGATGATCCTGAGAGAAGCATGAAATGTACCAACATCCCAGCTGTCAAAGAAAAAAATAATCGTATGAAAAACAGGCAACATAACCAAAAGCCAAAACATAGCGTGAGAAAATAGGAGACCTCTGGCATGACTGACAACACTCCACTGACGTGTTTCATATCCTCACATCCACCAAAGCACATGGACACGAGTGTGCTCTCACAGTAATGATGTAATCACGCCCTTGCAAGAGTCGGTCCGGCATCAAGACACGCAGCCCGCTTCACACATCTCACCTCCAGGCTCTGAAAGCATGTCACAGAACCAGACCAGAGCTGAACACCTGGATCTGCTTCCAGCCTGTCCGTCCTCTTCTGCCGCACACACAGGACAGGTGGCCGTTTGTGCCCAGTGGGGATCAGACTGATGCAATGCCACATATGTCCTCAACCAGAGCGACCAGTGCAAGCCTTGCCAGAAATAGTGGCGGCGATGAACCGGTGACAAGGGGGCAGGGGGCGCTTGAAATGTGAGCAGTGTGTCTGAATAACTTGCGTTGTGCATGCTTGTGGATCTCCTTTGTACCGTCGGGGAGGAGGGGTGGAGGAAGCTGGCTGTTGCTTTAAACAAGAATGTGTTCATTTTAAGGGAGAAGAGGGGAGGAGGAGAGAGGGGGCAGACGGGGGGGGTGAGGGTGAGGGTGTGAGGGGGGGGATAGGGGTGGGGGGATGGCCCCATGTGAAAAAAAAAAAAAAAAAAAAAACAGCTTGAGCATTTTTCATCATTTAAGTACACCAAGGAGGGGAGGAGTGAGAGAGGTGCGGTGGAGAGAGACAGCCTCTTAGAGCCGTGAGGCAGAAGTGATGGACTCAGCCCTCGGAAAAGTGACAGTCTTCTCCCAACCGGCCACGGGCAGCACACATCCTGCCCCGGACTCTCACCGTTTGGCAGGAAAGTAAGCTCCAACATCCGTCTGAAGGTACCCATTGTCTTTTTCTCAGAGTGCACACTTTTCAAGAGGATCTCTGAACTGTTTACTCAATGTTTGCCAAAGAGGGTCTGGGAGGTTGGGCAACTGTTGAGCAAGTGACAGCCTTTTAACCACAAAGTTCTCCACTGCTTGGAATGGACTGAGGTGAGCGTTTCAGAGTAAGACTGGACGAGGAGAGAGAAGATACACGGGTGAAACTTTCTGACTTGGGATGAATTCCTACCAAGGCGATCTCCAAAGAGGTCTGGCAGAAGGGCAAAGCCACTGAGAACCTCCTCAACACTGTGCAGTTGTCTTGTAAGCATTTAGTAATCTTAATATGTTTGTGCATGCATCTTATCCTGTGGGTTTATTTTGCAAAGGGAGTTGAAAGGAAACTGACGGCGGTCGTGATCTGACAGGGAAAGTGATCGTCTCCCCCACGGCCGATGCCTTGTTAAAACCATGTGCCCTGATGATTCCCATTTTGCAAAGGAGTCACACTTTGGCTCACACAGTCGATCTGAGTCACCACAGATTCACCAGTGGTAGCGCAGCATCTGTTATCTGACTCACCGTTTGGTGCCAGTAAATACCGAGGAACATAAAGGATGCTGGTGGAAAAAAAAGAAAAGGAAACGTGACTAACTGAGAACAGGTTTGACTGACGTGTGTTGTCTGCAGAAGTGTTTTTTTGTTGTTGTTGCAAAAAAGCTTTTAAAAAAAATAACATTAAGTGCAATGGCAGTTTTGTAATGTCTAATTTTCATGGGAAACCTTGAGTGACATTTTGCTACTTATTCTAATGAGAGGCAGAAAAAGATAACGTCTTATGGCAAGCATACCGCTTCAGGATGTTCCCCTTGAGCCAAGGGGATAGAGAAACAGGCAGGCTGAATCCCCTCTTTGTTCCTGTTGCCAGAGGAGTGTTTGGATAAAGGGGCTTTGAGGTACAATGGTGGAACTTATCGAAACTGTTCCCAAAGACCCTCTGCCTCCCTCTCTGTGATTAGACCTAAAGCACAGGCGACTGCGTTGGGAGGGAAGACAGAAACCGAGGCTGAGCTGTCTGCAAGTTGAGCAGGTGGTCGAGTTTAATCAGCGCTCCCATTTCATGGCTTACATGCTTAAGGAAAGAGTGATTCCAGTCAAAGCAAGGTAATAGCGTGGATTATGAAAGGCAAATTAAGTTTGACCATGATCCAGAAAACTTTGGGTATCATGCGAGAGACCGTTCTCTGCAGAGCTGGCACTGATTCCTACACGCTGCACAGATCCCCCACTTACCCCCCCCGCCCTCCTCCCTCCCAAAAAGTACAGTGTCCTCATCCTTTCAGCTACTGACAAATGAGGTGCTGTGTGGTCGTGTTGTGATCTCCCCTCGTGGACGATGATGCGATTATGAAGCATTCACATAGAAAGTAGGACATCGGGAACGAACTGGGTCAGTGGATTTATGTTATAGGCATGACACGGATTGGGGCGGTGGTAGTTCTCCGTGCAGAGGGTCTGTCTGCCATTGCCACTAGCTCTCCATATGAGCGTGGCAGCTCACTCTAATGAGGTGATGAAGAATGTGAGGAATGCCATGTTCGGGCTGAAATGAGAGGGGCTGGGGGTGAGAGATACGAGCCAGGCTGAGCATAGCTGCCCACCTTCTAATTAATATGTGCTGAGCATGACCATTCAGAGGAGCAGTGACCCACCCCTGTGCCAGCCCCCCTCTAGAAGTCCAGCACGAGGAGTGGTGTAAACACAGACTTTTCACCTGAGGACAGTTTAACCAAAACATTTTAGTGTGAAGCAGACTTTTTCCAAGACACTGCCAATTCACGGCTCGTCGTTCCCTCGTCTCTATGCCGTGAGCAGCTCAAGCCTTATCTGACACTTTAAGGAACAGTTAATTACCGTCGTTACAGCCCGGTCAAGCACAACTTGTTTTGGCGAACCGATTCCAGGACAATAAAAAGCCGCAGGTTGTTAACAGCAAACAAGGAGGTGAAGGCTTTCTGTTGTTCTCTCTGGGAGGCTGCGGACAGGTTAATAACAGGTTGCCTCCGTCAGGACAGATGGGACTCTCTTCTTCTCCGGGAGACGGGCACCCAGCGAGTGTTGCGTTTCTTTATCTTTTTCTTTTCTTTTTTTTTTTTTTTTTTTTTTTTTTTTTTTTTTTTTTTTTTTTTTTTTTATCCCCAAAAACACGCTTGCAGTTATGCAGATGCCATACCTACAGAGACGCATTTCAACTGCAAGCTGCAAACACTTCCCTTCCTCATCATCTTTGAAGTGTGGCGAAGCCCAGAGCAGGAGATTCCACGTTAACAATGTCTAAAACGGGACTCCTCCTCAGCAGGGGAAATTACATGGCTGCACACAGAGACAGGCTCATGTTCCAGGGGAGAAACCGCAAGACCCACTGGCCAAATACACTCATCAACTCATCAACACATTACGAGGAACAAGCGCTGAGATGCTCTGTTATCCTGGTGTAGGACGATTTGTAAGCTATTATTTCCGTTTTGTTAGAAAATCCTCTATGACATGTGACTATTTCAGGGAGCGCTACAGCCATACCTGCGGCTGCCCTCGCTTTGCCAATCAGCACTTGCAGGAGTGATGTCACCGGGTGCCGGCTTTGTCTGCAGTTAAGGAATTCTGACATCTTTAATACTGTGGTGCCAAAAAGATTGCCTAATACAAAATTAGAAGAAGACGTGACCTTTTTAAAATTCCATTTCCCCTTTTTATTTCTTCATGAACGTTACATCACGTTTGGAAAGAGTCTATGAGTCTATAGACTCTTAGAGTACATGGATTCTATGACGAGCAGTAATTCGTCCCATGCTAAGATCTTCTAAAAAAGCTTAACAATGATTTGAAGAAAATAAGACGAATATTCTGCACCACAAACCCAGGAGGTTTTCATTAACCGGATTACAACATGCATTTACTTCATCATCTGTAAGGGAATTAGGAACACTGCACTTAAATGGAGTCAGCCCTGTGTCTGAAACGGTAGCTTTTCCAATTCATGTTTCCCCATCCTGTTTAGATTACATTTTCTACTGCTGGAATCAGTAATCAGAAAACGCGATATGTTCTTACATTAATTTGCTAATGTGTTACAGACACATCTCCATATGGAAGTTGGTAGTTCTGCATCATTTCAATCACTACAAACTTCCCTCGAGGCATAAAAAAACTTCAACAAAAGCAATGCAAGTCTCTGTATTTGAGAATTCAACGGATTTGGATTGGCACGGCGCTCCCACGGTCCCTCTAGTTGTTTAGCCTTTCAACAGCCACACACTTTGGTTTATTTTTTTTTAAAACAGACTTTGAACTTACTAATAAAATTTCTTTTGTTGCTAAGATGGCCTTACTGACCGCAACCAGACTGTGAGAGCATGATATCCGACTTTGTTTCATCCCACAGGGATCACTGCATTTTGGGTTGACTCACTCTGTACTTGAACTACTTACCTTATTATCAGAATCAAACAACATAATGATGAAAGACTGCTTGAACTGGCTTCTGGTATATTTTAAAATCAATTTTAAAATGAGCATTTTATGTACTGGGAACAGAGTATGTATGCAGGGTTAGGCTAAAGCCGAATTGGGCAGAGAATCTGGAATAATCCACCAACTCGAGTGAAATCTGTTTATACAAGCATTTTGCTCTGATTGAATAGTATAGAGTGTCTTTGAGTATTCTATTTTAAATTATTACGACTGGTTTCAATTACTATGTTGTTTTACTGTAGTAGATTTTTGAATGAAACAAATTAAAGGATGTTTTACACCCTTGAATAAATCAAACATGAAGCGTTGATTTCGCCAAGGGTCGTGTTCTTGAGAAGTGCTGCATTTCTCCTCTCTATGTCTCCACTCTAATGTGCTGGCTTCGTTCCCGCATATTACATAACAAGGCTAAAACATTTTTTGACTTTGTTGCCCTATTCTGTGCTCAAATCTCCGAGAAGGATAATCTGTGTAGAATCTGTGCGAGGATCCTTCTGCAGTGACTATCGGACAATTTATAAGACTTTATGACTGAACAATTAGACTCCGGAGGTGCAAGGCTCAGAAAAGCACCATATTCTGACCTGCAGCAGCTTTCGCTCAGGTTCCCCTCATAAGTTCAGTGACTCATTATGCTTATGCAGCAGTTACAGTGGTCTGTGGCCCTTTTTTAACCCCATGTCTATCAAGACTACATCATATTCAAAACCTGCAATTACTGGTTTTAATAAAAAGAATAATCACTCATTTGTTTGAGGCCAAACAGATGAGAAATTTAAAAAAAAATTTCATTCCTCTGAATGAAAGTTGTGGGTTGTTTCAAAAAGGTCTGCTAACAAGGAAAACATATCTCAGAAAAAAAAGAGTCTAAAATTAAAAGAACAATACCAAACATTGAATCAGTGATTCAGTCCAACAGGAATTATGTTATACAACAATCCTTTTACCATGATGTTACATAATTGGAATTGTCTTTCCGTGCTAGCATGTCATGAAAAGAGGCTGCAGACCTGACTGATGCAACCCAATCAGTATTTAAAATAGCCACTTGGGTTGCATCATCCCAGCAGTGCCTCAGCTTTTCCATCTCCGGGCCCCGGCAAACAAAGCAAGAGTGTTTGTGCGTAAAAGACAGACTGTGGTAGTTGCCTAAAGAGAGCCAGAACCAGAACAAAGCAAAAACACTCGCCTCGCAACAATCTATCTGATTAAAAGAGATCGGGCACATTGTTAGGTAGAATAAATATTGTCCTTGGCTTTCAGACAGCAGGTGTTGCTTTTGATTGCAGAGATCACATTCAAACATGTCAGGCTGGAAGGTAAATATTTTTTCAATGAATTACGTTTTCCTTGTGTGCCACTGAGAACAGAGCGGGCACCATGCAATTTCTGCATTGCACATCATCGGCGTCCCGCGCGGTTATTATGACGTGGGAAGTCAAAGTAGCCGCCGTTGCGCTCGGCGGCACATGTGAACAATTTCCCCTCAGATTATGTGCTCTTTTTGGTTGGACCAAGTATTTTAAGTGCCGAAACCTGCTGGTGTTTAGATGTTAATGCACAGTGCTTCTGTGTTTGGATGTTTTTCACAATTTACAAGTGAGTGTGCCCCGACAGAAGGCAAGCAACATCTGCTTTTAATGAGCAGAGCAGTGAATGCGCTCGCTCGTCTAATGTCAAACAGGTACTGGTCGTACAAGAAAAAAATACCATTGCTTCCTGACATGACAGTGTTCAAACTAAAATGTAAAACGTATGATGACATGATGTAACTAACCCTAACTCTTCTTGATGGAAAACAGAAAACCAAGAATCATTCCTTCTGCTGCTGCAAAAACATAACATATTGATTATATCCGATAGTGTTATAGATAACGATGGTTTACTTTGATTTTGATTCTGAATTGTAGTTTTTGACAAGAATATATCACCTGCTAAATTTATGGGTTAGGGTTAGTCTTAGAACAGATGAATAATTTGACCTTTTCACTCTTCATTCTGCTCTTCCCAGTGTTACAAGCCGGTTGATTAGTCAGGCTGTCTCCTCCGGTAGCCAGCCTGGGATTGGAGCTGCTCTGTTAGTTTCAAGTCTGTTTGTGTGTTTGAAGGCCTGAAAACTTTTCCAAAAGCCAAAGTTGTATTTTAAGGAGCAAAGGAAAAGACTTTTGTAAACTAGCTGAGTATCAGAAGCCTATAAGAGCGATGCCCCACGTTATGCTCAGTATAGCCACAGAAAGTTCCATACACTCTGACACCGAATCTATTATATCATTGAAAAGACTTTTAAACCACAGAAATAGTACGATGGAAAAGTGTTGTACTTTTGAAGCACGGCTTTTTAAAACCTCGATACTGACGAGCATCCAATGGCGAATGTCAAACTGATGATGTTTCAAAATCCTGACAGTTTCGCAGCATGAGCGAAAATTGTGAATGCCTTGTATGGTGGATCAACAAGGACAATTTCAAACAAATATTTGTAATCATAATTTGATTTGTGTTCTTATTAATTGTCTACAGGTTTTGGTGAATTGGACAATAACACATGGAGCCCCCTTCAATGGTCCTGCTGGGGGTCGTTCTGGTTTATGGACTAAGTTGGGGCGTCCAGCAGACACAGGCAAGTCTGTCGGACAATAGCCAAGGCAAGCATAAGACCCAGGAATTTGGGAGCAGTGAGGATGATTTGGAAGGAGAGTTTTTGTATGCTGGGAGGAGCAAACGTGCTCCAGCTGAACAGCCACAGGACAAGTGTTCCTACACTTTTATCGTGCCTCAACAAAAGGTGACTGGAGCCATCTGCGTGAACTCCAAGGAGCCCGAGGCCATGCTGGAGAATCGGGTCCACAAGCAAGAGCTGGAGCTGCTGAACGTGGAGCTCCAGAAACAGAAAAGGCAGATCGAAACCCTTCAGCAGCTGGTGGAGGTAGACGGAGGTATCGTCAACGAGGTCAAGCTTCTGCGGAAGGAAAGTAGAAATATGAACTCCAGAGTGACTCAGCTGTACATGCAGCTCCTCCATGAGATCATCAGGAAGAGAGACAATGCTCTGGAATTAGCCCAAATGGAGAACCGGATCCTGAACCAAACCTCAGAGATGCAGCAGCTCACCAGTCGATACAAAGACCTCGAGCACAAGTACCAGCACTTGGCTTCCCTAGCCACAAACCAGTCAGCCATAATTGCCATGCTGGAGGAGCAGTGCCAGAGCCGACACCCTCCCCGTTACGTTCCCGCCTCGCAGCCACGACCTCAACCTCCTCCGCCACCATCTCCACCTCTCAACAAGCCTTACCAGCCACCTTACCAGCCACCTCTCCTTCCACGCATAAACAACCCAATCAGCAATGAGATCCAGAGCGACCAAAAGTCTCTTCCGCCCCTTCCTACAATGCCCGTTGGTACACACAGCCCATCTACCACTGACAAACCGTCTGGTGAGTAACTTAAACTCCTTTTCAGATGCTCTCTTACAGTTTCTATCCTGAACACTGGATCAAAACAAGAACCTTTTGTGTCCGAGTTGCCTAATTACTATTCATGAGAGAACAGTTCTTTTGCCATTCTTCCAGAAAGAACGATTTTAAAAAGATCTCACGCATTCCCCAGCACAAAGGACTGGTTGTCAGAACAGAAAAGCTGTTGTCCGTCGTCTTTTTCAGATGTATATCTACTAATGGTCATCATTAAATCCACAAAAAACACAAAGTATACTAGCAGGGTACATGTGTGTACCAACATGAATCACTGGCCCAAGGTCAAATGGTTTTTAAAAACACATGTAAGTAGATTTTAAAACTGATGTGAAGGGTGTTTTGCATGGCCTATTACTTTCTCTTTGCGTTAGAAATCTACACTTTGTTTAAAAAAAAAAAACGGGGGAAAAATTTCACACGCGATTTCCCTAATGACTAGTGGGTGTTTTTAACCTTTGACAGTTTACTCTAATGCTTACCATGAGACTGGCAACCTTTGAATTGACTGTTTGAAGGCGGACGAGTCATTTCTTGCCCAGATCCATGTTGCTAAGACAAGAAAAACCTTTGCAAACCCTTTGCGCAAACAGACAGCTGCATACCAAGCAGGAATACACAATACAGTGCGGAAGAGACAGACGGAAAGGGGAACAAAGCGGGAAGACGAGAAAACCAGAGGGGGTGAGGTAGGTACAGAGATACAGGGAGTAGGTGATGTCATTTGTTCCACCAGGCGAGAATCAGTCATATGTTCCACCGAAGGAGCAGACTTTATCAGGCAGAACAGAGCAGGCCAGGACAGGGCAGCTCTCTGGCTTGTATCTGCTCAACAGAGACATTCCTGAGAATAGATGGGTGGCTGAGCACAGGCCAAGAAGAAGATTATCATCCAGCCTCGTTTTATAGACCAAAAACAATTTTTGAGGGGATTGAGGGGAAGCCCTTCACTTTCAAACTCCATCTCGTTTCATTCTCGGCAAACGCTTTGCTGCAACCCTCTCGGCCCCTTTCTCCCCTCTTTGTGTGATCCCAGTAAGTCCATCTCTAATTCCTCTAACTGTATTTAAACTCTCACTATTCTGTACCAGTCGGCATCGCACGCTAGTGTTATATCAGGAAAACGTAAACACTTTCAAAACAAATTGTTGCCAGGGAGCCAGCCGGCGTTTGGGGGTTTTCTACATCTCCCATTAGATGTGAATAAAAATTACACTGGCACACACACTCGCACACACGCTCGCACACACGCACACACAGACACACAGTAAAGCAATAAATCCTCATCATTCCAACTATAATAGTTCCCATAACCTATTGTCTTCAACCTGAGTAAGCTTTTTGGCAAATAAACAGAGCATGAAACAGAGATTTGTCAATCTGATGTCAGTCCCAGAGGATGATTTTACACCACAAAAATGTGCAATTATACTGAAAATAACAATAATTAAAAATAAACACTATAGGTGAAAATAAGTCAAATAACAATGCTTGACTGTTGATCTCTATGAAATACACGATGGAAACTTGCTGCTACCGTTTCATCATTCATCCGGTAGTCAGGATTCCCTTTGCCCTTTTGCCAGTGTTTCTTTTGGCTGTGTAGCCCAGCAGTCATTTCCCTCATGAGAAAAGCAGCCAAAGTCAATTTTACGGTTCTAACAAGAACTTTTGTTGAAAAAAAAAAAAAAAAACAGCAATGCCTCCTTGTGTCACTGTAACTCTCTTCGTTTTCTAATATTTCGACGTATACCGCTGCAAGTGATGGAGTTTGACACGGTGCTGATGTTTTCTTCAACTCTCCCCGACAAGGTCCGTTCAGAGACTGCCTGCAGGCGCTCGAGGACGGCCACACCTCCAGCGGCATGTACCTGGTGAAGCCAGAAAACGCCAACCGCCTCATGCAGGTGTGGTGCGACCAGAGACAGGACCCGGGCGGCTGGACGGTCATCCAGAGAAGGCTGGACGGCGCCGTCAACTTCTTCAGGAACTGGGAGACGTACAAGGTGCGACAACTTCACACCAAGTCGAGGCGCTCATAGTTTGGAAGGAGGCTTACGAAAGGTGTTTCCACACCACCAGATGGTAAAAAGTTCAACTAATGAATAGATTGTTGTTGAGCTATTGCAGTTAGATCCTTGGGAGCTGCTGACTCTAATTTCCTTGCATTCACTTTCCTTTAGGACTTCTTTTTATTCCAAGGCCAACAACTTACAAGAGTGAATTCAAGATTATATCTTTGTTCGAGGCAGCAACAAGCTTATTTCCTTCACTTTTGAAAAGACTCTTGAATGTTGTACTGACTGTGGTACGTTTCTTCATGAAGAGGAATGCCTCCCTGGTTCAAGGCACTCCAGGCCAACTTAGCGTGAAGGCAGCCAGATCAAAGAAGTTAGAAACCGTTCAGATTGTTGAGTTTCTCACTCGCTGTAGTGAGTCCTGCTGTGCTGCAATAACAATAAAACAGTGGAAACATGGCTAGCTGATACCAGCTATAAACTTGACCCGACGGCTCCGTTAATAATCACGTTCCCTGACGACAAACAATAGAGCCGAAAACCGAGGCCGCCCCGAAAAAGGCCTGTGAATCAATCAGTCGAGTTTATTTATACAGCACGTTTCAGCAACACGGAGTACGCGGCTATCCTGCAGGCATCCCCGCAGACATGCAAACAGGCAGCGCAAAGCTCAGCCCAAACGATGCAGTGAGGGTTTCCCAATCGCTCTGACTGTTTTTCTTATCTCCTCGCTCCACAGCAAGGATTTGGCAACATAGACGGCGAGTACTGGCTCGGTCTGGAAAACATCTACTGGCTGACGAACCAGGGAACCTACAAGCTGCTCATCACGCTGGAGGACTGGTCTGGGAGGAAAGTGTTTGCAGAGTACGCCAGCTTCAGAGTGGAGCCGGAAGCTGACTACTACAGGCTCAGAGTGGGCCGGTATCACGGAAACGCCGGGGACTCCCTCACCTGGCACAACGGCAAACAGTTCACGACGCTGGACAGAGACCACGATGCGTACACAGGTAAAATAAAACAGTTTGGCTTTTTAAAAACAGATTGCAGAGCATCATTTGTCATTATTGGAAGGATATTATTATTATTATTATTTGCTATTTTCTAATCTTTTCAGGAAATTGCGCTCACTATCAGAAGGGAGGGTGGTGGTACAACTCTTGCGCACATTCAAATCTGAACGGCGTTTGGTACAGAGGAGGACACTACCGCAGCCGCTACCAAGATGGAGTCTACTGGGCAGAGTTCAGGGGAGGAGCCTACTCACTGAAGAAAGTAGTCATGATGATCCGTCCGAACCCGAACACCTTCCATTAGGGACACACGTGGAGTGGTGTTGTTTTCCATCACACGAAACTCCCTGGCATCATTTCCACCAGACCAAGACAGCTCTCAAAAAAAAAAAAAAAAATAAAAAAAAAAAAAAAAACAAAACATGATCCTGAAAGTGCAATATTGAAACATCAGGGTGATGCTGGTCTCCCCACCAAATTAATAATATGTTTAATAATAATATGTTTTTTTGTAGCTGTTTATTTTTATTTTATTTTTTTCTTGTTTTGTTTTTCTGTTTCTGCTTCTCTTTTCACTACGGGATATTTAAAGAGTGCGCATTGCTCCAGAGTTGTTTTAGCTCCACTTTGGCAGACAGGGGGTGTCGGTAGCTGTGCTTTTATTCGGTCTGAGTAGCTCTGCATTAATATCTATCTTAACAAGCGAAGGAGGTCGACACAGGAAATGTATCCAGTGATTGTTCTTTAATTTCATGCTAATTATGTATTTTACTTCAAGCTGTGTAGTTTCCAGTAACACTAAAACAATTAACTTGCAACAAAGACTCCTATGTTGTGGCACATATTTTACAGTGCACACTACAAGATATTTGTAACCTTCTTTTCTTGTCTTCTTTTTTTTTGTTTAAAGGAAGCCACAAATTGCCATACAAACACATAAACATTTTATCAGTTGTTGTTTCTTTTCAATTAAAAATCTGGTGGAAAAAAAAGAAAAAGAAAAATCTACCTATTGCCAAGATTTAATAAAGTAAATCATTCATCTTTTGGTAAATATTTTTGAAATTGTGAATTGCTTAAGCAGGTATCCGTAGTTGCTTGTGAAACCCGAGCACCGTATTTACTGTATAAATGTGTTGTTTTGTCAATGCAAATGAATCCAACACAATGTGTTTGTACATAGGATAATTGTAATATAATGTATGTAAAAGTTCTTTCATAATTGAGTTGCAATAAAATATGTACAGATCTTGTGTTTATTTTATTTAATTTTGTTTTTTTGTTTTTTTTTGGGGGGGGGCAACTGCAACTGCGACTCATTAATTAATTTAGTAGAAAATCTAATAATGTAAGTTTGCTCATAAAAAGATTCCTTAAATAAATTCTGCAGCTAACCTCCTGAATTTGTTTGAAGATATAAACTGTTAGGCGATACTCACAGTTTATATCCTGTACTTTGAGTCACTACCTGGAAAATGATCACTTTTCCTTCTGCTTTCTGCTCTTGACTGTCCAAACAAATTAACATGATATCAAGCCAAAATAAGTTTTTGTTGCTTGTCACAGATTGCTTTAAGGAGCAGCTTTAAGTGTGACAATATTCATCAAAAGTAAAGTGAAAACTGCCTGAGCACTAAGTTTTTTTGTGTGTTTTTTTTAGTAGATTTAATATGAAAGTTTTTTAGTCATACTGCACTTATTCATAGCACTAAGCCATGTCAAGTTTATTTTAAATAATGAAGGTCAGCAAATCCAGCTGAGCAAGTTCTTTCACATCTGCATCAGGCGATGCAGATGTGATTAAGTCATCTATTTAATGACCTTGTCAACAAGGCCATTAAGTAGATGATATTGTCGAGGGAACACTGGAGCTTTTCTTCATCTGGAGAAAACATCATATTCTCAGAAAGTTGCAGTGGCTGCGGTTTTTTGTTTATAGCGGATTAAAATGATTTTGCTGATCCAGCAGAAATGTGCCCATCAGTTAACCAGTGATTAGAATAAGCTGATTTCACATTGGCCAGTTCTGACCTGTGCTGCTAAAAGAAAAGAAAAAAATATCTGAATGTTTCCCTCATTCATTTAATGGATCATGTCTAAGAACTTACATCATTTTTGCTCCATGAATGCAACAACAAACACTTTGTACTTTTGAAACACCTTAATGATTTCAACAAAACCAGGAAAAATGTTAGGGACCGAAGCTTAGATGTGTAAATTGAGATAATCTCAAAATTTCTACATTTTCTTTTTGTGTTCAAAACTCAGATCTCTATTCAGGCTACGTCAAAAAATTGAATGAGTCAAAATTGATCGTAGCGCTTTGGACCTCAAAGTACACCTGATGCCGGCGATGGCTGGATTCAGAACATCTCTAATTAAAAGTATATCAAGAAAACGGAAGGCTAAAAAGGACAAAGCGGCACCAACACTGAGAACAGACAAGAATTTGATGCTCGTCAGTTTGAAATGATTCGATTGCTCACTGTTTGACCCACACGAAGCGACACCCGACTACATCTTCCGAAGACGGTTTAATACGGCAAACGTGCCAGATTTTTTCTATAATTTCATGGTTTAATCTGATCAAGTCATATTACTAATGTGCATACAAATCCTGAATATACAATTTCTAACACTGAATATTTAAACATGGCCTCAGAGAGTATCGTGCCTCCAACATTCTGCTCCGGCGTCTACACACAGTCAAATATCCCGTATAGTTAGCGTGACTGATGAAAAATGACAGCCTAGTGAACTTAATGCATCCAGCAGTCTCTTCCACTGACAGATAAAACGCTCTGTAATCCTCAATTTGTCAGTGTGACAGGAAAATAACTTAACATTGCAATGAACCCAACTCTGTTAATACCGTTTTCCGACAGCAAACGAAAGGTTCACTGTTCAACACGTGTGTGGATTTAATTGGAGAACAGTTATACGCAGAATGAAGTTTCAGTTTCAGGTTAAAAATTAACCACGGAAGGGATTGCTCGCATTCCTGTGTGACAATGTCAAAGACGCTTTAACCAGCATTAAGCTGACACACAGTGGCTGTTAAGTCTGGCTGAACGGCTATTTTCCACATGTCACAGAGGCTTTAAACAGGACGAAGTTAAGACTTTGAGCATGCCACTTGTCATTCTTGTCAGCAGTGTCTTTTCCTTAACAAAACATGAATGAGTTGCTAAAAGGCGACTTACCAGATACACAAACACAAAACGTCTGCTTTCTCAATCAACTTAATGGTGGTTAAAAAGAAAAAAAAAAAAAAAAGGGGCAGTGTTTCATTGTCTCCGTAAACACAGAGGACAGACTCGTTGGATGCCGTGCAAGTCTGAAGACTCACCACAGTGGAAAACCTTGAGTAAGGGTGGCCTGTTCCGCTCCCACTCCTCAACCAACATGGAAAAACCTTGAGCTGACATGTTGCTCTCTCAGCACAAAAGGAGCCCACATTTCCTGAACCTTCAAACCTGCAGCTTTCAATGAGCCTGCATTGTTGTGTCCCATCTGTTAAAGTCTGCATGCTTGGGCTTTTAATAGAGGAATGCTTTAACTTTCCTGGCCTCTTGCAATGCCCATTTCACTTAGTAGTCACAACAGAAAAGATCATAATTGCTTTTACTAGAAGCCTTGGTCACAGAAAACATCTGTCGAGGGGACAAGCGACGCCGCGAGCTTAGGAATTTACAACGGATTTTTATAAAGTCCTCCACACATTTCTAAAAGTCTAAATATAAAAGGGCTGAAGATGGTAGGAGTGACAGGTAGGCTGCCAGTGTCAGACTACCCCAGAGCAGCCGTGGCTATAACGTAGTTTCATTACCACCAGCGTGTGAATGTATGGGACTGGACGTAGTGGGGAGAGCTTTGGGACCTGCTGGCCTCGATGAGGTGCTATGCTGCAGAACAGACTGTTTATAAATGAAATAGTGGTCTTTTTGTTGCATTTATAACACAAACCCATTGTCTAGAGTGTGTACTTAATAAAAAAGAGCAACCCTGTAATTATGAGATTTGGAGTTTGCAGTGAGGTAAATCAATGAATGCCATCTGCTATCAATCTAATGTCTTGTCCGCAATACACCACTTGGTGTACAAGCATATACTGCATACCATATACTTAGCCTATAGTATGTACTATAAGTTAGTACATACTACGTGTGTAAACGTACAACGGAGAAGACCTACAGTCAGTCAAAATTCTGTTGCACAGTCTTTTTTGGTTCAGCATTACAAGTCTGTCCCTGCGTCTCGCGTTACCCACAATCCTTTGGTCCACCGTAGATGAGACTGGAGAAAATTCCTCCATGAAAGTCTTTATAAAATACGAGTTTGAATTTTTTAGGGCGCAGCTATAAAAATTATTGAATATTACAGGCATAATAGAGTCACACCGTGACAAAACACTAACTCCCTTTTCTTCTTCTTTCAAACCGAATAGTTGCTCAAGTGCAACATTAATCAGAAACCATTGTGCAAACCGTAACCATTAAGTATAATCAAATCCATCTTTCCGTCCCTTTTTCCGCTCTGACTTCTCTTCGTCGACGTGATTCACGGCATTTGTTGGCGATAACTCACCACGGACAGACATGACATGCAGTTGTACAAGACTCCGGCTATCATTTCAGCATTTTTTTTCCCTCAGAAGTGGCAGCACGTCTGACACCTGTGTAATTGAGCATTCCACTGGACTGACTGAACGCTGACTTTAGGCACGGCTTCACGTTGCCGTAATCTAACTGCAGTTTAGGTTTAGCAGAATTTTTCCCACATCTGACTTTTCAAAAATATATAGGAAAACAGCAAATGTTGACTCAGTTTAAGAAAGAAAAAAAAAAAACATGCCTCTTTTTCCAAACCGTTTACAAGAACTATTCCCAGTTGCTGCTGTAAAACACTTTTGATGCATATGGAAGTTATTAGTTAAGCTTCAAAATAGAAACGTGTAAAATAGTGGTGAGGTATTTGCTTCTTATATTGTGGAACATTTTTTTCCCCACTTTCCAAAAGCTCAGCATGTGAACCGATTCCTAACTGAGGAGATGTGCAGATCCTGGTATAACTTTATAGTCACATACCGTGACCACTATTCCATGCTCTTCCAGACGGTCTGCAAATCCTCTGTGGAGTTTTACAGGAAATCGTTTAGGGAATGATAAGAGGAATTTTCCTTTGTGCAACAGATTGTTTTAAATGTGTTTTTATAGTATGTTTTTTTCCAAAATAAAATAAAATAAAATAAAATAAATAATAGTAATACTAATAAAAACAATATATTTGTTTTTGTAAAGTTAAATCCCTTAAAGTCTGTTCTTACTGGTCAGCTGTACCATAGATAGAAAACCACAATTTTGCCTCAGTTGTTTGAATAACTGGAAAAAATGTACAGCCCCTCACACATTGCTTGTGTTTATGATTTTTTTTTGTCGCATTGAAAATACAAAAAGCAGTTTCCAACTAATGATTTCATTTATTTATTTGAA
>NW_015113229.1:418080-494343 GCF_001443285.1 Poecilia latipinna | reverse complement strand
AACCAGGAAATCATTACTGTTTAAACTTTACATTTAATAACATAAAGTTACCTAATTTTTAAAGTGCAATCAGTAATTGCACAGGTGTTTATGACAGTGTCATGTCAGTCTTATTCAACCCCTTCAAATAAAGTGTTACCGAAATCTGTAAGAAGCCACATTCTTCTCACTCCACTGTTCGATATCCCAGCTGCAGAAAAAAAAAAAAAATCAAACTAAATGCTACAACTTGCATCTAAAATCAGCTGTCAAAGAAATTTAACAAAGGACAATTACTGACTAAAATATGAGCCACAATTACTGGAGTTTAGATAAACCTCAATACGATTAACCTCAATACGTTAACCTTTAACTCTTTGAGTTAAACTGAGAAAACACGCTGAGATTAAGTTGCAAGTTTTCCACGATTTGACTGAACACTTCTAATTGTTTATACTAAAAAAGAATAAAATGGGCAGAAAACAAATTCAGCTAAGTTATAAGACTCTCTACAGACTTGTTCTGTTCACATTTTTTTCCCACTTTGCTTATCTTTTGTCGAGATTTTAAATGAGACAGAGTTAACCTGAGCAAAATCAAAAATCAATAGTGGATTTTATTTATTAAAGGTAAAAAGTTATTCTAATCTGTCTGCAGAAAAACATAGTAGCGCCTTAAAACTAAAGATGAATTGTACCATACTTAGCGGCAACAACTGGACTTCATTCATTCATTCATAAAGGTTTGTCAAAGTCATCTGCATTCCTAGTGACTAAATCACCCGAATTTGATTAATTAGATGGGTTTGGCCAATATAGAGTTACTTTTCGGTATAGACCAAAATGTCAAACTTGTGGTCAAGACAAACACACAGACGTGGCATTTGTAGTCACGGCACAACACATAAGGTTCAACCTATTCTGTTTCAGTGTTTTCCTACGTTATTGGATCTGTTCTGTCATGTAGCATTACCTAGCTGCCGGCTAACGTTACAAATACATAACTGCTTCAAATCGACTCGGTTGTGGATAATGTGCTACTGCTTTGGAGGAAATTATGTTTTTCCTTTTCGCACATTTCCATCTTGAAATGTTTTCCATTCTGTCACACTTGGCGCAGGCACGCCAGAAGCCACTGGAAGTTTTTAACTGGAGTCAAAGGTTAACCTTCCCTACCTGTCACAACTATTTTGTGAGACTGATCGGGCTGCGAAAGGAATTCCACCCGGGACAAAACGGACCTGAGGACCAGAAGACTTAAATTTAACATTTTGTGTGTAGGAGGAGAAACTCATCTGTGTTCTCCTGCTTTTCCACTTCCTTGAAATGTAAAGAAAGAATTAAAAAAATAAAAAATAAATAATACAGACAAGCAACATCTTGATGCTGTTGTGGGTAAAACAATAAACCGGGTTCATTTTTTTAGAGTACGATAACATTTTCCACAGCATGCGTTTGTTGCTCATCACAGTTCATTTTAGTATTTTAAATTTAGTATCAATTTTCAGAGGGATGTGCTTATTGTGCCAAATATTTTATCTTTGTGTTGCTCTGAGCTTTGTAAGTTGATATTAACTTGTTAATCAGTCAGCTAGTCAGTCAGCTCTTAGCATGCCAATCAAAGTTTTGGCAATATAAAACAGGTTCACGTCCCCTACTACTGAACAGTGATATTCCCTTTGTGTCCAAATAATGACTGTGCTATCATTTGATATAACAGCAGCATTTGTATTTCCAGAAGGAGAATGTCTGGCCATCAAATTCAGACGTTAAGCTTAAAAGTGCTTTGGTAATGCAGGAGGACAATGATTCAAAGCACGCCAGCAAATTCACTCCCCCAAGAAAAGCTTATTATTGCTTTTTTTTTTTTTTCCCCCAATGATGAAAACTGCAATTTATATCAAAAACAGGAATAATCTCAAGAGTACAGATACTTTTTTTTTTTTTTTCCCCACAGCACTTCAAAGCAGCTGTCATAGGATCGCCTCAAAGTCGAACAGACATGAAAGTGTCCTTTCAAAAGTTGCATTTCAGGGAAAGCGTGACACAATAATCAGAGTTTCTCAGATCCGTCCACGTCGGTGTTAAAAACCCGCATCACATCATACTGTATTTAAAGATCCTTGTGGAAACACAGCAACCTCTGGGTTCCTGGCCTTGTGTTTAGTGGTTCCTTTTAAAACTCTTATTCCTCCAAGCAGAGATTTTTTAGGCTGTTATTTCAGGATCGCATGTGCTTACGATCCCATAACACTGTCAATTCATGAACTTTATTCGATTTTTTCTTTTTTTTTTTTTATGCATTAAATGATGCAAATTTTACATCCCATTTTGCAGAGCGAAGGAACTAACTGAGGGGAAGAAGAAACACTATAGTTAGCATTATATTAATGTAGCATGCAGCTGCAAATGGTGATTTATGAGACACTTGATTCTGTTAAAAAAAAAAAAAATAGTGAACATAATGCCCTTTGAGTCCTACCACATGTGCCGTGCAGTTAAAGTGTTTCTCCCCTCGGATGCATTTTTTTCTGACACAGCAGGGACAGGAAAAGTAACATTGGCAAAAATTATGTAAAGAATTTAGCCGGAAAACCATCAAGACCGGTGATAAATTCACGTTTTATCACCAGGCATCTGGGACTAATGCCGTTTATTGTTTTATACACTGCTACTTGGCCTCTGTGACTTGGACCGATCACAATATTTCCAAGGGCACGGTTTTATCTGGGAAGGCGAAGAAAACTGCTTCTGAATATCTGCGATCTAACAAGCAAAAGTTGCTAATTATCACTCTGGATTTGTATTTAGTTTTAATCATTATTTTAGGAGTGGAATTAAAACACAGTCACTGAAGGCCGAAGGTGATGAATGCTGCTCTTCTGAAAAATGATTCTCTAGCTCCCTCTGGAGGGCCAAGCTGCACATATACATACTTACTTTCTCATTCACGCTCATTGTGTTATAACAGGTGCAATAAATCCAATACTTTCAAACAACTAGCATATTTCAGTACTTCAGCTTAAGAAATTTTAAAGCATACTTTTATCACACACGGTGTTAGACGTGAAGCTTTTGTGTCTGTTTTTATTGCTTGTAGCAGCTAATGAATACCCGAAATGATTTCTGAAAATTCAAATATTAACTCAAACCGATTAAAAAGCGGAGCTTTAAGGCAAAAATGCAAGAAAAAAAGCAAACAAAAACCCGAGTGGTGACTCTTGAAGCTCCAACTCCACATCTACTGAACTTCCCCCAAAAAATCCTAAATGGGCTTTGAATTATCCATTTTGTTTGTGGATTTTTACCCTGCTTTTCTACCTTCCACTCAATTTTCCAGTAGTATTACATAAATATAGCACTTTGAACAACTGTCTTCTTCAGCAATCTATTTTAACTTAACCTCTTTGCAGGGTGTTAATGACTTTTTTTTCCTCATGGTTGTCCAGACATTTCTGGAATAAAAATCCCATTCATGGCTTTCATGTAAAATTCTAATCTTACCTTAAAAAAAGCTTGATATAGCACTCAGTGTAATAAAACTATATTTGTGAATTATTATTTTTTAAATTGAATTACTAAAATATATCTTACTCTTCGAATGTATTGAGCCGCACCTGTACATGAATGCTGATCCAAAGCATTGAACTCCAGAATTTTTTCTAATCATTAGATATTTGCAAGCAGATATTAATGCATAATAAACTCACCAACTTCAACTTGTATGCAAAGAAAAGACAAAACAAAGCCAAATCAGCGTCTTTATTTTACAAACGCATTATTCTATGGACATTTTTTTTTTTCAGATAATAAAAAGGCAATTTACAAGCTTAAGAACCAAAATGAAGCAGCACAGAATGATTATGAGTAAAATATATAATTTGAATAAATATATCTATTTCATGCTATAAAATAAATTCATAAATGGCAATAGATACAACGTCTATAGCTGTAGCTAGCTTCATTTACTTCATAGTTGTACAAAACAGTAGAGTTCTGAGGTTCACAGTTGGGTTGTGAGGTTGTGTGTATAGAGTGGACAAAAAAAACAAAAAACAAAAACAAACTGGAGCCGGGTCGATTCTGCTGTCACGGTTCGGTTCGTGGTCTCCGGCGGGCCTCGGGTTTTAGCTCTGTGGGACATAAGGGCTCACTGAGAGCATGAGGCAGAACGTGTGGGGACTGAAGACTGGGTTCCCCGCCCGAGGAGAAGCGAACGTTTAGGCTACAGACACGAAGTCTGTGTCCAAGGATATCAATCAATATATATATATATATACCCTGAGTTCAAGGTTTTTGATTTTTTTTTTTTGCCTTGTCAATAGATACATGAGAGTCAGACACTTTATAGTGCAGAGTGTAGGGGCAGGGCGGAAAACCTTAGGAGGAACTGTTCTCCTCCGATCCTGAACTACAGCTTTGAATCCCGAGGAGCCGCCGGAGATCGCCGAACCTCAACATATTCGACAGGCGGCCCCGCGCTCCATAACAGTGGCGAAACAGCCCGAAAATCCCTTTCGTTGTTTCACTCAGCTGGACGTGCACCTCCATAAACGGTGCCGCTGAGCGCCCAGTTTCTGCTGCAGTTCACCGACTGCCTCTGCATCTCGATGAGCATCTGAAACATCTCTCTAACAACAAAAACTTTGATCGAATATTCTTTTTTTTTTGTTGTTGCTGTCATTGTTGTTGTGAAAAGTAAAAAGTCAAACCATCCAAAGTATTATAAAAAAAAAAAAGAAAAAAAAATAATAAAGATAAAGCAACATTAAAATCGTCCTGGTCCTACTTCAGCTCATCCGCTCCCTGACATTGTTGTGTTTGATACATGACAGGCCAATATTTCATTAGGCTTGATGATCCCATTACCCCACAATCACTCTCTCAAATAATTAAAAAAAAAGAGGTTATTGCTTTTCTTTCAATAATACACAGTGGACAGAAACTGACTGAAAAGCTATGGAAGACTTGTGATTTTTTGTTTTAAGCCTGTATCAGTGTTCGTTAACTACCTGAAGTGAGTTTATTATAAAAGGAATAGGACGAGCTGCAATTTTAAAAAGAAGTAGTCTGACAGCCTTCCTTGTAAACACTTCCTTTTGATTACTTGTGGCCCAAAATGCATCTCCGGTTCCTTTTCGAAGAGGTGGACCTAAAAACTGACAAAGAGCCAATCTGAGAGTGTTTCAAGTTCAGTTGGTTCTGGAAGTGTGTACTATCTAAGAAGTAGCTATGGTTTATTTAAAAAAAAATAAAATAAAAAGCCTTTAAACAATTCTGCCTCCATTCACCAATCATGAATACATAATTTAATAAGCTAAAAGCACCACTTAAGGGAACAACATCCCTACCTACTTACCAAAAATAACTGTGGGAACTATTACTGAGTTCCTTAGATGTAAATAAGGAGATAAAGTAGACTTTCCGGTTGGAACTGGTATGTAGTTTTGACAAATATAAGTGCACAGTCAATGAAACAATTACAAGAAAACTTAAGTTAAATCTATCAGTTAGCATTTTTATAATTTTCTGGCTGAGCAACGTGCAATTTGGCTACAGTATATGAGGATAAGCTTTTTTTTTTTTTTTTTTTTCCCCCCCCTCTCACAAATATTCATTAATTATCTGCTGAATATTCAGGCAGTTTCCTGCACCAATATAACAAAAAAAAAAAAAAAGGAAGTAGACTGTTGTTTTTCATGCATCATCTTCCTTCACTGAAATGCTTCAAATACAGTGCATAACTCAGATTGTCCGAGTACAGTCTGCGAACACGGGCCCGTCGGTTGGCTTGTTGGAAACAAGTCTGCCTTGTTTGATTGTGATCAACTGCTACAAAGATCAGTTAAAATCAACGGCCCGTCCCCATGTCCCCCCATAAAAAACAGACTGAAAGAAAAAAAAGACTCGGTGAAAGTTAGAGACCAGATTTAGCTGAGTCCAATACAAAGATTAAATTTAGGTCCAACTCATTCTTGGTACACACTTTTACAGTGCCTTAATATTGTATTCGTAACCTTTTGAATAATTTACCACACTACAACCAGAAATCACTGTGCAATTTATAGAGATTTTTTTTCCAAATTGAAACAATGTAGTATGTAGTTGTGAAATAGAAGGAAGTATCTTTATATGTAGAGAGAGAAATTTGAGGAGTGGCACTTAGATGTGTGTTTTTTATTTTTTTTTATTTTAAACAATTCCTGGTGGAGTTACAGATAACCACGGCTCAGGTGAGTGCTTGTGTTGCCGGGACAACTATTAGCAACACTATCCTCAAATCTGGTGTTTATGGAGATGCTATGACCTTTTTTTTTTTAAAAAGTAAATTCAGTTCAACGTTGGCAACAAGCTATGAAAACAAGTGAAAGAATATGCTCTGTAAAATGCCTTGTGTATCACTGCATATCACCCTGAACACTTAATCTGCATGGTGAAATATGGTGGTGGCAGAATCATGGTGTGGGGACACTTAATTAGCAAAAGAAGTAATTGGATGTTGCAAAAGACTGAACACAGCCTGAGTCACAGCAGGATGATTAACATGTTCAAAACCAAAAAGTAGATTTCAATCCACCAGTAAACTGTTGGCAGGATCTGAAACGCAACAGTGGTAGAGACACGCCTCAAGGTAAAATCAACGTCAACAGATTATCCACTGAGCTGGGTAGGTACGAAATGCACACCACACTTTTCAGGTTTTGTACTTTACATCGTGTTCCTTCCACTTCACAACTATGCACTGCATTGTGTTCTGACACCATGAGTGAAATACGCTGGAAATGACTGGCTGTCAGGTGACGAAGCAATTTGATGTTGATTGTTGGGCAAGACACTAATTTTAGTTGTGGCCATTTTATTTCATATTCTCAAGAAAGAGGCACATTTCCAAGTGCCAGGATCTAAAGTATAAAGCTTGTGGCAAGGCACGAGGTTTAGGATGCCACTCTGTTCTCTCTCTCTCTCTTTTTGTTCTTTTTGCAGACTTAATAATTACGAAACCTATTGAACTTTTCTATGGCTTAAAATATAACATTACTGACTTACCTATTGAAAATGTTCTTTAAATCTTTCACAATTGATTGTTATAAGCTGAGAAACCAAACTTGCAAATAGCAATCACCTTATCCTATATTACTGAGAATTAAGCTAGTATAATCAAAACGGACTCTAAAAATCACCTATTAGTCTTTGGTGTAATGTCTTGGCACAAGATTAATTTAACAGTTTTTTTTTTTTTTTTTACTTGTCATTCAACAGATGATTCTAACGGGTATGGATGTTTTACTTTTAGACTGGTAAAGATCATGGTAAAAATTTATGTTAGTCAGCAACTTGTATTGATGAGGTCAGATCAGCGTTTGACAGATATAAAATTGTACTTGGTAAACATTTATAGGCTGACAGACTGCTTGTGATAAGTGAAAGCGTGCGCTTTGTTTGTACACACTGCTAAAGTAAAGCGAGCCATGCTGATTTCAGAGAAATTCTCCACATTTTGGTGTCACTATCTCCTCCGTTAAAAGCGTAAAGATGACGCAAGGACATTCAGAGAAGTAACAAAATAAAAAGCTCACGTAATTTTAGGCAAAAGCAAATAACAGAATCTTCCACCAAACGTACAATAATTATGGAAATTATATGAGATAAACTATAAGGTAATCAATTTTCAATTCATTGGCATAAAATTCAACATATGGCCCAGATAGGAGAAAATCAAAGTCTATAGTGGGTGTTCTTTAAAAATACACACACACACACACGCACACACACACACAAAAAAAAGGCATTTAACAGCTGGATGGCAAATAAAGAAGCAGAGTAGCACAAACAGAACCACCCGGCTAAGTTTTAAACTCGCAAACAGTTAGTTTGGCACTTTAAGCGCCTTTTTATACATAATAAGATCCCCTTCCCTGATCCCAAATAACACAATGAGTATAGGTAAAAAATAAAAATAAAAAAGTCATGCCACATGCATGACTTTAAGCCAATAGTATTTATACGATTTCAGAATGGCAACAAAGTTGTTGTACTTTTCTCTGACTGAAGTTATACTCCAAATATGCATCAAGAACAACAAAACAAAGTTCTGCTCTTTTAATCGGTGGGCTGGCACTAAGCTGAAACCTAACTCTGCAAAGTGCACTAATACTTTTTTTTAAAAACTGACCACATTTCCACATATTTATCTTTTAACCTTAATTCAGCTATGCCACATCTAAGACGATGACACAGAGGAACACACTCCTAAATGGGTTCCCAACAAACACAAGAAAACAAAATGAGCTTTTATAAATGATGGGATATTAACCATGAGGCAATGGCTGAGATTCCTTTGTTCATTCTTTTTGCATATTGTTCAAGCTGGTCCCTAAGCTGTGCTTAGTTAACAGCAACTACACTTGTCTCTGTCAGATACTGAGTATTACATTGGAAGCCTTCCTCTTTATAAAACACACACACATATGTTAATTCATTGTAAATTAGCCTGCAGGGTAAAGAGGTATACATGTGACTTTACTTCGTGGACATAGTTCACCCATTTCATGGGTGACAGTATCTAAAACCACACCTGGACCAACTGAGTGAGACTTCCAGTAGTGATGTGTGGGATAAAATCCTGAAGTGTTTTCGTAAAGCAAGTATCGCCAGACGGAAAGTAAAAACGTATTTTGAAAATCATAACAGGGCCAGTCGATTAATTTGTCCGCAATATTTGCCAGAAGCACACAAGTAAGCTAGTAGATTTAATGCACTCCTAACATAGCACCTTCTTGATCATAATTTTAACCTGGCTGACGGTAGACATTTGACAAGGACTTTGTCCCTAATCCATACAATCAGCAAGGAATATTTCCCACCCTAGTATCAAGGCTTTGTGTAAAAAGGATAAGTGTTACAGCGTTTGGCAATAAGATAAACTGTACATAAAAGCTAAAACGGATTTCAAACGGTGAACACGTCTGTGCCGGCTAGGTTCTTGGCTATGAGGTAGAACCCGGTGAGTTTCACTGAAGTTAAAATACTGTCTGTTATGAGTATGTAGTTGCAACATGAGGTATTAAACGGATATGTCACACGAAGCTTTGCACTGGCAGAAAAATCATTCCTTGTGAGTAAGTGACCTCCAGTGGCCACATGTGCAAAAACAGGTCAGGTAAAAAGGTGATATGACAAGCATCTTACCAGAGCTTTCACATTATCAATTATTGCAACATGCCTATATAACTCTGTAAATATTTTTTTCTTTTTTAAAAAACATGGAAAGATAAAAAGAGCAATCAACTGGAGGTCTTGATTATTGGGACCACCTCAAAAATAGTACGTTGTGACTCCCTTTGCTTGAAAGAATTTCTATAATAAAGCATCCACTTTCTTTCACTCATTCTCTGCATCAATTTTACAAAAAAAACTGACAGAAACGCTTGTATCAAGAAAGGTTCGTAGCAGAGGGATTCCAAAAAAAAAAAAAAAGGCGAGTCCTTTAGATTGAGTTGAACTAATCATATCTTAAAGCTTCCATAACCTGAAGCAGGACCTTAAAAATCACATCTCGATGCCTGAGCCTCCTCTGGACTGCATTTTGAACTCTCCTCCATCTCATTGGCTGGTGCCTCTTCCGCATACTGCGCCTCATAGGCCATCCCCTCTGGTGTGTCTCCCTGGTCCTTTTGACCTGAGCTATCCTCGGTTCTCTCCGGAGAGTCCGTGTGATTGCTAGCCTCTGACGCTCCCATGTGCTTCTTCCGCAGGTGTTGATTAAGGGTGCCCTGGAATGGGAAGCATTTACCACAGATCTGACAGTGGAAGGGCTTATTGTCTGTGTGGCCACGGATGTGGTACTCCAGCTGGTCTTTCCTCGTGTACTTCTTGCCGCAGAACTTACAAACAAATGGGGTAATTCCCATGTGCAGGCGCATGTGGCGGTCCAGACTCCCTTTCTGATTGAAGGTCTTTCCACAGTAGATGCAGATGAGTCTTTCGTTGTACGGGTACCACTGGCTCCGGAGGCTGCGCTCTCGTACGTCATTCTCCAACCCCGCGGAGCCCACGGCTGATTCGGCGTCGTCCGAAGCGGGTTTCATTTGACTCAGGACCCCTGCCGGGATAGCCACTGGGCGCTTTGATCGGGCTCTCCCGCCTCTGAAGCCACTGAGGATGGAGCGAGAAGGACTGGAGTTGCTGAGGTTGACGAAGGAGGAGGAGGACAGCCCTGAGTAAGAATAGGCAGCAGGCTGGATGACTGGGCCGTAGGAACCCACGGTTACGGCCACAATTTGTTCTCCGTCCACAAACTCTGTGTGGTAACCATCGTCGCCAGCCGAGGAACTATCTGAGCAAGATGGCCTGTCGTTTTTTTCTACCTTCACATGCACATCTGTGACTTGCCCATCTTTGCCAATCAGTTCTATTTGCTCGGTTTCACCTTCGATGACTGCGTCATGCTCTGACACGCCGTCGCTACTGCCACGATCTGATTGCCCCTCCTCTTGCTGCTGCCGCACCCGGCCCTGGCCTTTGCCTGCTTGTTCCGACCGAGCTTCGCCGACTCCCTGGCTCTGCCGGGGGAAATAAGGGGGGGAGATCTGGGTAGGGTTTATGAACAGGTTGCTGTCGTTTACACCATTGCGACTGATTTGCGAGCTGTCTTTATCTGGGCTACAAGCATTAACTGGGAGGCTGATCTTGGAATGGATGCTCTCCAGGATCTGGGTGCACTTGTCGATGATTGCCTGCATCTGCAAAAAGCTGGCCGCCGTGAGGAAGCTGATAATATCCTTGAGCTGGAGGGACATGTGACCCGTGTAGCAGAATGCGAGGAGCTGCTCAAACACCTCAGGGCTTTTGATGACTGAAATGGAAAGGCCACTCATGGTGTTGAGGGCTGAGTGGTCACGGAAGTAGGGTGAACTGGCCGCCAGGACGGCCTTGTGAGCTCGAAATGGCTGGCCCTGAATGTGGACGATGATGTCGCACAGCTTCCCTTGCAGCCGCAGCTCGTTGAGTTGGGTCAGAACTGTGTTACTGAACTCCGGCACATCAAACTCGATGTAGCTGCCGTCGTCCATTTCTTGGATATGTTTCTCCAGTTTGTCGACAGCCTGAGAAGAGCAAAAACAATTCTTGTTTTAATATTTTGCATACACACACCCACACTATAATATATGCAGAATACCATGACCACTGTGGGATAAAGGCAGTAACCTTTACACGTGTTAGTAGCTAGAACACAATAGGCAACAAGTGAACACTTCCCCCCACATCTGTTGTGTTAGAAGGAAAAGAAATAGGAATGAATAAAGAGCTGAGAGAGGCCATATCGGGAAAGAAACTGCTGATAAATAATCTATAATATTTATAAGTGTTTGACATTGATGAAAATGAAACTTTTCTGGCAGCACTGACACAATAAAAGCTCATCTGATGCTGAAGCGCTTCGAGCTGAAAGAGAAGCTTAGAATCGACTCCCACGCAAATTAGAGTTTGTTTTGAAATGCTTCCTGTGCAAAGCATTTCTCCTTTCTGCCGTTTGAGATCAACAGGTTATCTCCTCATGTAGTCTGCCTGCAGCTTAACAGACTTTATGCTCATAGCTGCCAGCTGTGAACTAAAACATCTTTGACTTGATATATGTGATGGGTGGAGGCTCTTTAGTTTGCACACCATGATTCTGTTTTTCGCAGCGTCAAAATATTTAAAAATAGCATTAGATGTCTTTCTTATTAGCAAAAGAAAGTGGAGAAGTATGCAGACCTTCTTTCAACCATCTCACTCGGAGGAATGTGCAGCAAATGACGGGGCAGGCTTGTCAGTGGCATTACTGTATGTTCTACTTCCTCCTAGCGTTTCCTTAAATTGATTTAAAAACCTTAATACAGCTTGATGTCATTAACAGTTGTATACCTAAAATACACAGTGCATCAGAGATCATTGCATGCAAGGCTGCTAAAGCTGCAGATCCTCAAGTTTAGAAATGGTTTGAGAAGCACAACTAGCAAATTCCATAAAACTCAATCCAATAGAACATCTTACATCATGCTGAACAAACGATTTCCGTTGATGGGCGTCCCACCTCACAACTTATAGGACTTCAACAATCTGTTACCACACCCTTAGTGGTCTAGTGTAGCCCATATCATAATGGCTCAGGGCTATCTTGGTCATGTTATGCTGAGCAGGTGTATTATGATCTTGTCATAAAAATTTGATATAGTGTTGTTAGCGTTAAAAAGAAAGGTGCTGGGTACATAGTTACACCTTAAAAGGAAATTGATGGGAAAGCAGATAAAACTTACGCAAATGGCTGTTCAAAGTCTACCCGCCAGTGACTGTAGTGAAACGTTAGTCACTGGAGCCAGACCGAAAAAGATATAGTGTACATACAGTACCTGCCAGAGAAAGAGGAAAATCTGGTTCTGCAAAGAAGGTCGGCACGCACCTACTATTCTTCAGAAGGCTTGAAAAGAAAAGCTACTACAACCAGGATCAACTCATGTGGGGCAACTGCCTATGTGTGATAATCTTTCTAGACTCTGTCACTTATGACAACATTTACTAAAAAGCTATGAGTTGAATTCAGCTGCTACGCAGCAGGCCTTCTAAGGATATACATCCTAAAAAAAAACAATGACTATAAATTATAACTTACAGTCAGGAAGAGGTAATTAACACGTTTGCAAAGTTACCGTCTTCTACATTCACTAACACATCCCGTTTGAGTCTCACCTACCCTGACATTAGGTTGTCAAAAACACTGGTTTGAAATTAGGCATTAACTCTTAAAAACATGTAAAAAATGGCCTCAAAATCAAACTCCAGTATGTTTATTGCAAGTAAATACAAATAAGTTCTTCCAAGAGGCTGGAACAACTTAGTTGTGATTTAAAAAATGTTACTTTCTTGGTGTTTGAAAAAGGCAAGTCTTTGGTGCACCACCTCTTCCCGTCATTTTCTCTGTTTATAATAATTGGTAAACAGCCACTCAGTGCGTACATGCTAATAGTTTGAGGTTGATGAGAAAACTTTTGGAGAATGGAGTTTTTTTTCAAGAAAGTGGAAGTCTGTTAGGACAAGCTTTTTATTCAACAAATTAAAACGCCAAGAGAGAGTTATCAATTTCAAATAAGATATTAACTGCTTATAAAGCTTTGACAGACGCTCACTTCAAATATGCTGGACTATCCTGTTAGGCTGTGATAGACTGTCTAGCTTTCACTGTTCTCTCCTACCTCCTCGACCGCCCCACATTTTTCCCCTCATAACCCTTGCCGGCTATTCAGCACTATCCTATGCAAACTGAGTACTGTCAGCACACCGGGGATGTAAACACTTTCTCCAGTTGCGAAAGCTTGCCAAGACATCTTTTTAAGACATCTGTCCAATGAACCTGTATTCTTAGCCACAGAGGCTGCATTGAGGCGCAAGAAATATCTATAGGAAGAGGGTTGATTTTCACTCCTGCCATTGCAATCAATAAATAAAACATATTCACACTGACAGACTCTTTACATGTAAACTGGGTGGAGCCAAATGGAAAGGCAGACAAAGAATGTAAGCTCAGTAACTAGAAAGTACATGATGTGTGAGGATCACATGCTTGGCTTGGACGCAAAAAAACAAAGCAATTGGAGCTAAGCTCATATTTCTTGCTAGATAATGAGCTTGATGCTGCTGCTACGTGGGTCCACAAAGATATATTAAAAAGCTTGTCATTTAGAGGAGGAAAAAAAAAAAGTCAGCAGGAAAGCAGTTTATGCTTTCTTCAACATCAGCAGGCAGCATTTGCCTACTTTTGAAAAACTGTTTGTGGGCCACACCAGACGTGGGACAGAACTGCTTAACCAGCACAGAATGAAGAACAATTTAAAACAGATAGTAAAGCACCCATATAAAAATAGACCGTGGAGAGCCTAGGGGACAGTAAGATGCGCATAACTTTGCTGAAGTGAAAATAACACACATCCTGAAAACGACACAGCCTTCTGTAGCGAGAAGAAATCAGCACGGCACGCTGAAGGTTTTACGTTGAGCCTTGTGGGTGGGTTCTCTTGGATTTGCTTGGAATACATGAAGCTCGTTTTTCTTTTCTTTCTTCATTTCAGGCTAAATACATGTTAAGCAGATGAAGAAAAATTAGAATCTTAAAACATTCGGGCCTGTCTTTATCCTCCTCATCGGCTTTAAAACAAGACACCATCAACAAACATCCCTAATAAATGTTTTACATTTGATTTAGTTTGCATTGTGCTTTTATTAATAAAAACACCAATAAATTTAAAGATTAGCCAACCAAATTAAGACAGTGGACCGACTAAGGTTCCTGTTGGGTAAAACAAATTAAATTTGATACAGCACCCTTAAAACAGAAGTCAGTGCAAGTAAAGTGACCGCTTGCTGTTCAGTTGCTGTAAATATCTAAATGCACAATAACTTTTACTGTAGTCCTCTTTTAGCAGGAGGGCAATTAGAGGGATGGGAGGAGTCATAACTGGTTGGTGGAATTAAACCTTAATGGGTTTTCATAGTGCAAAGTGAAAATGTAGAGGACAGTGCTCTATGCATAGACTAAAAAGAGAGCTAAAAATATGGGAATGTGGCTTGTGGTGTGAAGCATTTTAAAGGCCATTAATGTTTTAATGGCCTTTATCAGTCACCACCTTCTGACTGATACCTGGCTGATCCGGTTTTCTTTGAAAGCTGATTGCAAAATTATTTATTTTTTTGTTTGTTTGTTTTAAAGGACTATATCTAAAGAAAAATATATATAAGATCACTTGTAGAAAAAGTATTTATAGATGAAGCAGAAAATTAAGTGATAGCAAGATCTTTTCCTATCAACAAACCTTGATCTGATTTGCACTAAACTCAAAAGAAGAACCGAAAATTAGCCATTTGTTGCATCTTTTGAGTATTTGAATGCTGACCAGTTTGCTCTATGCCTCTCAGTGAAAAATAATAAAACACAAACAGAATTAGAATCAATACAATTTAACTACTCACCACATAAAGCAAACACAGAGCTGTAATAACAAAAGAATGTGGGGGTTCAATACCACAAAGCACTTGTAAACAAACACTGCAACTCATTTGGCAGCAACAATCTAATCTGGCGAATGTTTCTGTTTAAATAAGCTTGGCAACAGTTGCAAATGTCAACATTAATACTGATTCTTTTCTAAGGATAATTTTTTATTGAATTGAAGAACAAATGACTGTCAAATATATACAGAAGTGAACCCTACCTTCAGTGACCCAGGAGACCTAGGTTTACTGAAAAATAATATGCCATGTCCCTGCACTTTGTCCTGCCATATCTCACTTTCTTAGAACAAATTGTAACAAAGTGTGCTGCCATATCTGCTGGCCCACCTCACGCCCCAGGAAACCCAGTGAAGTTTTTGACAGATGGAATCTAAATGCAGCCCTGGTGCCATATCATATTTTAGTTATCATATCATAGTTTATCAAAAAACCTTTTACTTTACACCACATATATAAATTAACTACTTTCAATCTGGAGTTGCGTTTATAAATAATAACACCCTCCTACAAGTCCACGAAAGCGTCGAGGCATACAGTGCACACTCTTATGTGTCGACTGCCAAGGCACATAAGAAGAAATAGGAACAGCTTCAAACTTTAATGTACAGCGGGTAATGATGGGGGAGGAGGAGAGGGTCTAAACAGCAAAGCTGCTATCGTTGACGCTAGCTTCACTGTCACGTCGAGCTCATTTTAATTTCAAGTACCGACTATATCTCACTCCAACAAAAAGCTTAAAGTCAGGTTAAAGTTACTTAACCACTTTCAGCCGATTCAGTGGGCTGGACAACCCGGGTGTTAAGCATCAAACAAGCAGATGCTAACTAGCTACACTAGCTAGCCTACAATCAAGTTTCATAGAGAAATGGACTACTTTAGCAAATTGTTCCAAATTGTGTCATTCAAGCATGAATCTTAGGCTCCAGTTCATTACTATATTGATAACTGTCAAGCCTTTGAGAGTTAATAACCAAGTTATAACGTCGAACGCGGGTGGAAACTATGTCGGCTATAATATTACACCGCTATAATGCTAGTTAGCCAGTGCTAACGGATAGCCGTAGTTTACTAGTCACTTTCGTTTCAGCGCCGAGCGTTACCCACAGGCTAATGCTGGCTAGTAGATAGCAGCTAGCGTACGGTCGTAGGTAATTATTTCGCCATTACTTACGCTGAAAAGGCACCGACGTGCCGACATTACAAACGCACTACGGTCACCAGTCCATGCCAAAGACGAAGTCCACCACACTCACCGTCTTGAAGGTTGGCATTTAGATGTTGTCCATTCCCCTCAGCAGCTCGCTAACACTACAGCCAGGCCTCCCCCCCTTTTCCAAGTCCAGATGTGTCAGGCAGTTTCTGCTGCAATTTTTGCATCAACAGGAAGTGTTCTTTAGGCTCGTTGCATTCATTCTATCTAATGTATCTTGCAGCAGAGCAGCCCCTCCCTTGCTTGTGTCAGTGTTGTACGGTGACATATTATGTTCTTAATGTATGACGGAGTGGGGGACGTGCACTCGCAGAAAAGGAAAAATAGAGTAAGCTCGTGTCTTTTTCTTTGAAGTAGTTTAACTGATGGTTTGAAGGTTATGTTTCATGAAAAAATAAATTACATTGTGCAGTTTAGTCTAACTTTCTTTTTTCCAACTACAGTAAAAAAGTTAATATTTATTCTGTGGTAACTTGATCTAGAACAGAACAGGATCAAATGTGCAAGTTTATGGGGTTTTACTGAATGAGTTTCTGTTTCTTCTTGTTGCTCCAAGAGGAAACAATATGTTGTTTATATCAGTATATAAGCATTGTACATGAGAGAACGATAATAAAGACACTATTTTTAATAATAATAATAATAATAATAATAATAATAATAATAATAATAATAATAATATAAACAAACAAAATCTAAATTGAAAATGTAATTTGACCCCCAAAAAAGTGTTAAATTACACTTTTTTTTATTTGGAACCTTGCATGTTGCATCGTTCATTTGTTTTAATAGGTTTCCGTATTTGTCGTTTTGAAAACGTAAGTCTGACAAAACTGTGAATTTATGTGTGTGTGTGTGTGTGTTTTCTTGTGTGAAGTCTGCGATCTATGTGTGCAACTGTTTGGGTAAAAGCTCAATGAAAGGAATGAAAAATAAACTTAGTGCCAACCATAATAAAGGAAAATAAGCTGTAAGAATGTCTTCTGCTCTTTTGTATATTCGACAAAAGTGACTTTCGACGGAAGAGTTTTGAGATACAATTGTACTTCACTTCTGCATTGATTCCACAGAGTGGCGCCAGAGGCCAATCTGACGAAACAAACTGAGGCGAGCTCATCAGATTAACTGGATTTGTAATAGAAATATTTAATGAGAGCAAAAACACCTGCAAAAGTTTCAAAGACCAAATTATGCCTGAACATGTTATAGTATTTTGCTGTACATGTATTGTAGACCACGACAGGTAAACAAAGACTAAAAAAAAGGAATAGTGTAGGATTTTTATGAGAAATTATACAGAACATGAATGTCTTCAGTATTCAAAGTTTTGTATGTTAATACAGTATATTGCACATGTCATGCATATCCTCTCTGCATATTTGGCCAGTTAGACGAACTATCACTGGATCCCCACACCTGATGTAGATATTAGTGACCAAGATACTGATGCTCATGGTGCGTGGACACTTTGAGAATAGAATATCTAGAGACCAGTGAAGAAAATATGGGTTAAACATTACAATCACATCACAAATCACTTATTTTGCTAATACCACTCAGGCCTAATGTGACAACAGTAAAGATTCAACTTGTCTGACCGTTTTCTATCCATTTCAGTGTTGATGGTTAGTCTCTTTTTAAACACTGTACTGTTTATGCTGTGTTTAATCTGAGTAATAATTCTTGGCTGCCTGTTTCCATGATAGCGAAAAGGACAAGTAAGCCCCTGTTCTCTATTCTCTGCAGGACTTTATCTGTTCTTCCCGAAGACAAGAAGGAAGGATGAATGTGCACTGTGTGGATTTCTGTTTTTCTTTTTTTTGTTCTCTTTTTTTTTCTTACTAGCCTGAGTGACAACTTGGCAGCTCAGGTAAATATCTGACCTAATCTGTGTGCAGGTGGGTGATCAACATTGAGAGAGGAATCGCTTTGTCATTGCACGTGTCTTGTTAAACAAGCCAGTGTTTTATACTCCACAGTGAGTTCCCCACCTCCCCATCCCCGCATTTTTTTTATTTTCTGGTTGTTTTTTTTCAGGAGACCAACACACAAGTGAAGGTGCAGCCAAAAGTATGGTGATTAGAGATGCTTTTATGTTGATCCGCAGGAATGATCATGATATTGATAACGTTTCAAGCAAACCTGCAATCAAAGAGTTTCTTGTTGAAGTTGTAATCTTTTCTGAAGCGGGGCTTTGTGAGCTCAGTGTCGTTTGGTCGACCGAGTATTTTTTGGCAGCAGTCTAACGTGGATGGCTTTGAATGCAGTGGGATCGATTGGGGGAGGTGGGGGAGAGGGTCTCCAGGTGGTGTGGCCTGGGGCTCTGATGTGCTGCCCCTTTTTAATCCCAGATGACATTGCAAAATCCTCAAACTCCGTGGTCTTATATAAGACTGTATAGAAGCAGAGACCAGGTGATTTGTTTAAAAAGCACATATCATGTGTCAGACTGGGGGGAATAAGGAGCTCCACTGTTTTGTGTTTAACTTGAGACCATAGCTAATGCTTACTAAGAAGGCAGGTATTTTTATAAATGCATGTGGGTTCAGTCATATTGGGACCGGAATTATATTCTGGTGTGTTGAGTCATTGTTGTTGTGTTAATTGCAAGTATCCATTGGGTTGCAAATGAATTCGTTACAATCTAAAGTGATTTAACTCCAAACGATATTAAGCGACTTTTCAGCGTCCAGATTCACAACTTCAACCACAATTTGTTGTGAGTATGCAGTCCACTTTTTAAAGTTAACATGAATGACACATTGTTTCCTACGAGTGCCTAGAAATCCCAGAATACCTTGGCTGTCACTGCTGGAGAGAACAATGGTCTCCCAGTCCTCCTGTTCAGAAAAAAAAAAAAGTCTATAGTTCACTGATGGAGAACATATTTGCCAATAGCAGGTGTCCGAGCCAGTCAGAGCTTGATCCTCACCATGGCTGTAAATAAAAGGCCCGGCTCGGCCAGGTGCAGGCGCGCCTGCTCTGGCCCTCTCAGGTTTCTCCTTGATGGAGAAGACTGGTGTGATAGAACTGACACGAGTAATGAAATGAACAGCAAAAATTACTCTTAAAACTTAAGAGTGCCTTCCAGGTATTCACCCTGCTTGAATTTTTCACCACCTTGTCATGCTTTAACCACAAACTTAAGTGTTTTCTTTTTTTTTTCTTTTCCTGAGTTGTTCATAATTATGACACGGATTCAGATTTTCTGCGAGGGAAAATCTGACAAACATGACATGCATTTGTCTGAAGCTTCCTTTTGTTTGATACTCCAAAATTAAATTCTGTAAAAAAAAAAATAAAAATTGTCTTCAGGAGACCTTTATTTTGAAAATAGAGTCCCATTGTGATGCTTATTGTAAACATGGCTGTTCTTGGAAGACCTCAGAGAACATTAGCGATCAAACAGCATCATGGAAACCAAGAAATAAAGCAGAAAGGAAGAGCTGCAGAGAACCACAACTCAGGTGAGTGAATCTATTGGCAGGACAACTATGAGTCATGGATTCCAAAAATCTTTGAGTCTTTGAGGATAAGTGGTTTAAAAGTTAATTTCGAAGGGGACCTAGGTAAAGTATGGTAATTTTATTTATGTTGCACATTTTCAGCAACAAGGCAATTCATAGTGCTTTACATGAATTAGAAGGAAATACAAAAAACAACAAACCAAAGGAAAGAGCAAAAGAAAAGATAAGCCAATAGGAGTTTCTCTGGATTCTAAGTTCATTCTAATTCCTGAATATATAAACTAGATGTTATAAGTATATGTACTCCATAACTTATAAGCTAAAAGAAGTTTCTCAGGACAATAACAAGCTAAATATTGGTCTAAAGTAACACAAGTGTTGGTTCTCCATGTTTGATTGTGTAATGTAGGTAGTCCCAAATGTTGATCTAATGTAATGAGTAGTTTCCCTAGACGAGTTTGTCTAGATTTTAAGTTTGTTCTAATTCATTTCTTGAGAAATGAATTAGAATAGCAAAAGAAATGTGCAAAATTCACATTTTGCACATTTTTGTACTTCTATTTGGGTCTCAACTGCTTCTAAAAACAACACCCACAATTTTTGGGGGCAATAAGTTAATGTTTTGTGGTGTCTAGAAAACAAGTCATTTCCAAAGCTCATCAATGTTTAGTCACATTAGATGAATACCAAGCAACTCGCAACCCAAGTGGAGCTCCAGCACATTTGGTCAGCTGGTTTTACCATTGTATGCTCTGTATAATGACTGCTGGAAAAGACAAGTGTTTTGGTGTTGACTTACCATTTTGAAACCTCTTTCTGCAGCCTTGGTTGGTTGTGCAGCGGGGTCTACTTTTGATTTCAAAGACGTACAATTGAATGATTGCTCATCTGTTTTCAGTCATTTTCACATCAGTGTAAACATTCAGTTGAGGGGTGTGGCCAGCAGAAGCTTATTTGGATTTAAAGTGGCAGAGCCCTAAAAGAGTTCCTTCTGGAAGGAACTCAAAATAGGTTGAACTGAGGGGACTATAATCTCATAATCTAAAAATGATTTGTGCAAAAAAATGTAATGAATATGTTTTGTCTTGCCCAAAGGTTAAAATAGCCTTTAACCTTTTTAATGAAGCATAATAGGTCATCTTAAAAACAAAAAAAATTCTCAAGACATTTTGTTGGCTGGTCAGATGAGACCCAAAATATATATATTTTTTTGCCTACATACAAAATGCTGAGCAAGTAGGAAAACAAACACTGTGCATGACCCTGAATACCCAGAGCATACCAGGAAACATTGTTGTGGCAGCTCCATGCTATAGGCGTGTTTGTTCTCAGCAGGAACAGGGAACTGGTTGGAGTTACTGGGATGCCGGATGGAGCTAAACACGGGGCAAATCCAGAAGAAAATTTGTTAGAAGCTTCAAAAGTACTGAGACTGGAGCAAGAAGGTTCATGTTCTACCTAGACAGGTACCCTGAACATGCAGCCAGTGGTACAATACAAAGGTGTAGATCGACGCATAAACATGAGTTAAAATTACCCACTCAAAGTCCAGGCCCAAATGTAATGGAGAATATGTGGCAAGACTTGAAAAGGAATGTTCACAGATCCAAGCCAAAAGACTTGCAGGTTAATTTGCAGTAAAAGCTGTTTCTATAAAGTACTGACTGAGGTGGGCTGAGCAAGAAATGGAGGCAATGTCAAAATGTCGAGGGGCATTTATTCATTTGCAACGTGTTTGTTAGTATGTACAGTAAGTGCGCCATAGATGATGGAAAAGTGTTTTTTTTTTCTTTCAAAGTTGTCTGTGTTTTTACACACAATGTTACGTCGCTATTCGTGAAAAACACAGAATAACTTCATGAAACATTTGCCTGCCTCCGTCATTTAACAGATTCTCACTTTAATTTGAAAGCCAGCTGGATTCCAGCTTAAAGCCATTCGAGACAAAGCCGCAGTTGCGAGAGAAGGGGTTTTGCCGGCGAGCGCAATAATCACTGGCATTGCAAAGATGATGAGTTCTCAGATGTGTCATTTATTTGCCTGAGAAATTAAGCCAATTTGTGAAAATGGTGGCCGGGGGTTGCGGGAGTACAGAGCGGCTTGTAAAGATGAGTGATATCTGGCACAGCTTGAAGAGAATGAGAGGTGTGTTGCCTGGTGCTTAGCTCAAATGAAAGCTCTGATTAGTGGAGCAAAGATCAAAATGACTGAGCGGCAGAGGCTTCAGCTGGGCCTTTGTTATTGATAAGTCTGTCATCTCCGCTGATATTGGGGCAGTAATGGCAGCTGATGATTAGGCCACTCTTGAGCTATTAACTACATTTCTTATCCCTTTACTGGGGCCCAGGAGATCCTGCTTGAGAGACAATGGCGTCCTTTATAGCGCTGGCTCCTTAAGCGGCGTCCACCTGAGCTAAAAGGCACAACTGTTATGTCTCTCTACCCGGCCAAAGGGAGGCCAAGGGACGAGATGCAGGTCAGAGGTCGCTGTTTGAAATGAAGGGGTTCTGAGTGAGTGAGCTGCTGAAAGAGGGTCGGAGGAAAATTACAGAAAATTGGCTGTTTTGTCAACATTTCATCAGCAGATTTACAGAAAGCTGACCCCGACCCTTTTCTCCGCCACTCTTTCACAGGACTAAGGAGATTGCGAAGGGTCGGAATTGACTGACAAACAAATCTCTTCTTTATTTCTTTCTCGCTTTCTCTCTCCTCTCTCTGGAAGCGATATTTAATATGATCTCTTTTTAATGATCCTAAGTGGGTGAAATTACATATCCTCGACACATATTGTTGAGGCTGTTTCAGTCGGATTGTGGAGCACACTAAGGGCATAAAAAGTAATTATCAAAAAATGTTTCAATTCTCCATTGAAAAGAATAGCATGCCATTCATTTGGTTATATTATACCATGGTGTGCATTGATCTGTCTGCCTCATTTTAATATTTCTCTTTTATGTAATGATACACTGTGACAGTTTTAGGTGATTATTATGTCAGCTGTGGGAATAATAAATGGAACATATTTAAGTTAGCTTGCTAGTGTCCACTGTGAGGATCGCTCTGGTGGGTACTTTCTCAGATGAAAGGCTGTGTGCAGTCTTGCAAAAGTATTCATGTCCCTTGAACTTTTCAAGATTTCGTCACATTGCAACTTCAAACCAAGTATTTTATTTGAATTTTATCTGACAGACCAACATAGAGCAATGATTAGATGGGATGTGGAAGGAAATACATGACTTTGAAAGATTTTAAAACTGGAACATGCATTTTTTTTTATGACTCTAAACATACAATCGGAGCTACAACTGTTCAGATGAAATCACATTCATTCTAATGAAAATATGCTTTCATCCGACCCCTTCCAACTCAGCTCTGGTTGTATTTTTAAGATCATTGTTCTTCGGAGGGGCAGCCCTCCACACCAGGCTCAAGTTTTTCTGCAGCCTCTAAAAGGTTTCATTGCAGGTTTGCCCTTTATTCGACGCCACCCATCCGCTCATTGATTCTGAATAGCTTCCCTTGTAAGCCAGCAGCATGATGCTGCCACCAACATGTTTCCCAGTAGGGGTTGGTGTGCTGAAGGTCCTAGCTTTCTACCACACGTAACTCTTTGGATGTAGTTTCCAAAACTGTCACAGGAGACACGATGAGGGAAAGTACAAGTGGTATAGATACTTTTATAGGAAGTACATCTAAAAGGTTTTGCCCAGAACTATAAAATGACCTGACTCGGTGAGTAGAAAGCATTTCCATCCTGGGCTCAATGCTTTGTCTCTGACCTCAGCTCGATTCGCTCGCTGCCTTTGGTATTCCCCCTACAAAGACCAACAGGAATCCACGGCTTGTTGGTCTAGCCCCCCAGCGGCCCGGAGGAAAAGCATCTTTCATTAACGTCTAAAACCTCAGGAATGAGATACTGGCCTGACGATAAGATCTGGTAATGCGGTAACATGGAATTATGGAAGAAGAAAATTGCCATTTTGTATATAAGCACCTGTGATCTCCCATGAAAGCCCCCACCTATTCCTCTGTTTTGGGTCGGTCCCAGGAGAGAAGCAGAGAGGAGAGGGTCCCGGAACCCAATCTATCCTGGAGAAGGAGGGAGATTTTTTTCTTTCTCTTTTTTTTTTTCAGGCCAGAGGGCTGGGACATAACTAGGTGCTGTAGGGTCAGCTCGGCATGCCTGTAGGAAAATATCATCTTCCATCCCTGAGAGAACTGACCTCACCAGTTCACCTGTCCATGGTTCATGGCTGCCAGGTGTCAGGAAATGCTTTCAGGTAGATTTAAACACAGCGACAATTTGAGGTTTCCGTATAACTACCAGAAAGGTGTGCAGACTTTACTTCCTTTGGAAATTTTTCTGTGTTGAACAGAGCCCCAGTCATAGTCGGCCAAATGTCATTTGGACATTTAGAAATATTTGCACACCCTTTTTCTTTTTTTCTTAAAAGCTAAGGTCAAATTTGGAGCTCTGTTGGAACCTTGAAAAAATGTGCAGGTGTTGCGCTTGCAGCAAAGGGACTGAAGGAAAAAAAAAAAAAAAAAAAAAAAAAAAAAACCTTCCCGTCACCAGCCGAAAGCTTCCTTTATCCTGCAATCAGAGAGAAGGCACACGGGGGAAGAGTTGTTAACAATCACAAAGAAGAAATTTTAGACATCTCTGGTTTGCAATAATCATGTTTAAAGTTCATTTATGTGATTAGGCTAAATAACTTTCTAATTGGAATCTGAGCGAAGCGTTGCCTCGTTCCTGAGAAAGATTAATCCAATTTTCCCGGGTTGTCCATAACGAACGCCGCCGTAACTATGAATGGCTGTTGTCAAAACATGCAAATAAGTTGAAGTGCCGGATAACGACCGCTCCGTGTGGGATGAATCACTCTGAAAGAAGGCAAGAAAAAGAAGGAGAAAAGCCTTATTGTGGAAGAACTGATGTGGTTTGTCTACTCTGTGCAGTTTCTTCACCACCTCTTTAAATTTTAAAGCATTTCGGCACTCAGCCCCTGGCGAGTTCTCTTGAGGAAGCTGTAGCAATCAGGGTCAATGGTGCCATAAATCTCCCAGTGTCCACTGTGGAATCCAGCATGGACACTTGAGATATGCATATTTTATAGAACATTCGTGCCGCCGTGTCTTGACTCTCCAAGTCGAATGGATGTTACATGAAGGAAGTGTTGCTGGAGTTTAACAAGCGAGCTGTTTTGTCAGCCGGGGATGCCGTCTTCGCTTTTTGTGTTCTCCCAGGACGCAGAAAGGATAACATGGAGGGAAGTGGAGCTGCAGGCCCTGTCTCTGGGAACAATCCACCTGGTGATGTTCAACGGCACTGAGAGAACAAAATGGAACCAAAGGAAAAGGTGGATTTGGCAGAATAAGTTAACTTTTTTCATCAAATGTTGTACATTTACCAGCAAAACGTTAATTTATTCATTACATTTCCACTGACTTTAAACATATATTTGACTCAACAACAACTTTTCATTCTAACCTATTTTTAATATAATTTAAGGAAATTTTACTCATTCTTGCTCCAAGAACATCAGTTATGTGCTAAATATACTATTTTATATTAATATAGGGTTTTGATAGAATTTCAGTACATTTGAAAAATCAACAGATCACAAACAGTATAAAATTAGCAGTCATTTAAAATTCCTGAGCTCAAAACTCTTCCCCTTCAAATGCAGTTTTGATCACCATAGTAGCATTTATTTGAAAACGTGAGAAAAGCTCAAAATCCTTAGTATGTTTTGCTTTATTTATTTTTCTGTTTTTTCATACAGAGAAGCTTTGCACATGCAAAAGGAAGAAAAAAACACTGCTGAAAAAGTAATGAAACATAAATACTAGGCAGTTAAAAAGTTCCAGTGTTTGCATTTGTCTTTCCAAATTCAAACGTTTACAGTGCAAACCGAGGAATGCTTATGGATTTTGCCCGTGTTCCTGGATGGATTCAGCTGACTTCTGGCACCTGTGACCAGTCATTCCAGCTCAGGGTGATTCAGCTACATTCCACAGTTTCTCTGCTTTTCCAGGTATTGGACTGGTCGACACATAAAGGTAATTGCTGCTCTGGAACCAAAAATACAGATCACCAAATGGTTCGTTTATACTCTTTGTCCTATTTGAACCACAATTTCAAGGTTATTTCCTCCTTTGAAAAAGAAGTATTATGACATGTTCAAACGTATCTATGATTCCTCACATGTGACAAATAGATCCAAGATCATATTATGAGAGGCATCCCTGTATTATGGTGCTTGAGCCAATCTCTTTTGAGATTGTTTTCCAACCTTTTCAGCAACTTTGTTGTTGTTGGTCTTTTTTTCCAATGATGGGACTTTGCAGGGGTTTCTTGCCAATTTCAATTGTTTTAGTACACACAAGTGACTGTTTTGGTAGAATTCGCTGCCAATATAAAGCCTGTAATTTTTATGGAACTTAACTTGAACACTTTAACTGAGTTTTATAGTGCAGAGGAAAGGGGTGACACTACTTGGCTAATCCAAAACAGTGAATGAAGTTATGGCTTCCACTTTAGCGTACAAATGAAACCCAGACTCAAGAACACACTTTCCCTATTTCACCTGTCCTTCATTTACAGATTGTTTCATGGTCCTAACATGCTTTGGTATGGCTGACATAATGAAACGCTGATGGGAGGGAAACTTTTACCACATATAAAATGTAAATAATTGAGGGGTATAAGTTCAAGACAATATTTAGAGGCTGGAAGACTGACAGTAATTCAATTAGACAGGAATCCTCACCCGGTCTGTGGGTCACAGTTATCCATGTTAATCAGTGGAGACCGGAGACGTGTAAGCCACTGGTTTCCTGCTGGGGCGGCTCTGTCTGACTGTACGCTGTGGCCAGATTTAGTTTGCATGTAGAATTTAACTTGTGTTGATAAAGGCTTTGTGTTTTAGCTAAATACAAGTTAGCTAAAACACGCTAAATACAAGGAAGCGCGCGCGGAGCAGGTAGTTTGGCTGCCTATTTGGTTCCCAACACCTGTCTCTACCAAACACTCCATGCAACAAGGTGCAAACAGAGTTTCAAAACAAACAAAAAACAAAAACAAAAAGGGAAACCCTGGCTTTTTAATTTGCTGTCAGAAACATTAGGTACTGAAAATGATCTGTTTGAGCTACGTCAGCTATAGTTGAAAATAGTCAAATGCAAACTTTCTCCTAAACAAAGTAAAAACTGTGTTTTAAAGAAACTAAGTTGATGTAAATAATTCAGTCCAGCTTTATAAAGCTGTGCTTTGGATGCTTGTGTCAATTTAAAAGCGTCATAATGTACAAATAATAAATACTTTATGACCGTCAAGCTGTTGGTAAAGAATCTCTGTGGGACTATCACTTTGAGGTTTGCTCAGTCCGAGGGTTTTAGAAGTTGAATAGAGGGGATGAAATGCAATTCAGATTCCTTAAAAATGTCAAATATGCCTTAAATTTAATTCAGAGTCTAAAGCGATGAATCAGATGCAAACCAGACTGACAGCGTTGCGATGGAAATGACCATGATTTCATTTAATGCTTGTTCTGCACCCAACACAGTGGGGCATGCATTCCCTATCAAAATGACAGAAAAATAAACAATAAATAGGCGCTCAGTGGGACAAATGACAGATCAATCAGGTTGTCCCCGCCAATGCCACCCTATATTATGATCTGTAAGCTCCAGATCAGGTTTTCCCATACTTACAGCTCTTTTGGTTGAATTTATGCTCTCGTTTGAGGGTGTCAGCATGTGGATCACCGGGGAGAACATTTATCCAAATTTTAATAGGTTTCATCTTAAATAAATGTTTCATAGACTTCAAATTGTTTAAAAATATCGGTTCAGTGTAGTTGAATCCAGGTCAGATTTGATTAGGCTAAGTATTTTAGATTTTGATCTACAAGTGTTAAAATTCAGTCCGTATCACACAAAAACAATGAAAAGCCAATTAGTTTATCTGAAAGCTTTGAACTGGACTGTCTGCAGTTTTACTCACAGATAAGGTAGAGTTTTTTTATTTTATTTTTTCTGGTGGTGCCCCCCTCTGCCATGCAGCCCTGGTTGAAGGGCCATATCTGATTTAAATTAGTTACGTTGCATATTCATTTATCAGGAGTACGAACATCAACGTGTGACTTGGCTTGAAAGGAAATTTTTCCAAGACTGAGCACAGGATAGTGTTACTTTATCCCAGTAAATAAGTGAATGCAAGCTTTAATAAGCAACATCACAATTTTTAGAGTAATATTTCTCAGTGGAGAATGTTCACACATTTTAAGTATCTTTCAGTGGTTAAATAAATGTGGTTACCTTAATAATAATAATAATTAAAAAAATTGGTCTTTTTGATCTCATTTACATCTAAAGGTGGCTGTTTGTGTTTTTGCTTCACACCGTCGATAAATGTCACTGAGGTGTCTCATCTCCTCTAATTACCTGTCTGGGTTTCGGCGTGTTGTGTCACGGTCTTCTTGTTTTCACAACAGAGAAGGAATCTCACCTACAAAGCCTTCAGCTTAATAATATCTGGCTCTAAGGAGTGCCGCTCGTCCTTTATGTCGCAGACAGCGGGTGAAGAGAATGCGGCAGCGGCAGCATAAAGATGGCCGCTCACATGGTTTCCACGGCAAGCGCTGTCCTCGCAGTGACCCTTTGGAGTGCCAGAGTACGGATGTGGCTGTCGTCTGGACACTCCGCACCCCGGGAGATGTCTGCAGAAAGTAATTACTGAGACCAGGATGCTCTCAGCTTGGCTCAAAGCAAATGAACTATTGTCTGGAAATAAAGAAGTATATAAGCTCCTAAGATAACTCAGTTTAGGCCGAGGGTGAGAGGGGGAATTAGAGCTTTGATATATTTATTAGAAGAATAAAACCATTCCAGTTGCTCGAGCGAGTTCTTGCGCGGCCTCCTTGCCGAAAGAGCAGGCGGACATTAGAGAAGTCAGAGAAAACACAAACACACACAAACAGACACGACGAGTCATCCTGACTTTCAGATGAAGTTGGTGGGGGGGGAGGATTAGGACGGAGGCGAAACGCATGCTGATGACCATGGCGACGGAAGACGGAGGGAGATAGTACAAACTTCTGTGGAATTCACAACCATTTATTGACTGATTTTGGGGGAGCAGAGGGGTGGGGAGCGACAGCAGCGTTGCTATAGGAGTGGTGGAGCGTTGGCGGAGGTATTTCTGGTAATGAGAATTTCAAGTGGAAATGTCTTTTGTAATGATTGAGAGGACTTTGCTTCTGAGGAAATTATTTTTGAAAACACACACTTGTCTTCGGACGACAAAGGAATCGCAACATAAATTTAGATAAGACTAGATGGGGTCAAATGATACATTTGATTGACATTAATACATTGTACTGGTGTTTTATTAATAAAATAGATTGGCTTATAACTACCTACACTTCTCAGCCAAAAATCATCTTCCTGTTCCTTCCAAAACACTTTTGGCCAGCATGTAGAATATTATATTTGGAATAAAACTAACACATCAGCCTAAGCACACCATGCTAAATGTGTGGCAGGATTATGCTCTTTAGATACTTTTCTTCAGAAAGGACAGGGAAGCTGGTCAGAGATGGAGGTAAATCATGGGCAAAGTGGGAAGAAAACCTGTTGAAAGCTGCAGAAGATTTGAGACTGGAGCAGAGGCTCACCTTCCAGAAGGACAGCCACTTCAATCAAAACGGAGCCAGCAGAGCTGCAGCGGAACGATTTACATCAAGTCCAGTTGAGAATGTGCAGCAAGACTTGAAAACCGATATCCGGACTCTCTCCATTCAGTCTAACTGAACTTGAGTTGTTCTGAATGGATGAATGGGCAAGACTTTCACTGGAAGCTGGTAGAGACATGCAGCTGTGTTTGCAGTGAAAGATGGTTCTACAAAGTAGTGATTCTAGAGGGCTGGAATCAATATGCAAGCCACACTTTTCAGATGCCTCCTTGTGATAAAAATGTAAAGCGTTTGTAAGTTTTTCCTACCACTTTACAGTCATTAAGTACTTCAAGATTTACTGTAGCGTGGGGCTGCAAGGGGACAAAATGTGAGTTTAAGCAGTTTGTAAAACTTGACACAAAGTAACATTTCTGCACCAAGCCTAGTTCTCAACTTTAACTTGGGTCATACAGCTCCAGAAAAACATGAAGAGACCACCACCCTTTGAAAACCTCATGGTTATTAAACCAAACATTAATTTCTGAACTCTTCCCGAGTTAAAAACATCAGTATTGTTGTTTCTAAGTGAATATGAACTTGCTTGAGGTCTGAAATCGCTGCATCTTTTTGTTTATTTTGACCATTTCTCGTTTTCTTGCAAATAAATACTAAATGCTTGCTTGGAATTTCGGAGACATGTTGTTGGTAGTTCATGGAATAAAAGAACAATGTTCCTTTTGCTCAAACATATAAAAAGTAAACTCAGAGAAACTGATCCTTTTAAGTGATATCTTAATTTTTTTTTTTTTTTCCCAGAGCCGTACATTACCTCATATTATAACCCATAAAAACATATCAGCCTCACTGTCTCTGCAGGACTCCAGATTTAACCATTATTGAAGATTATATATGCAAACTACTATGCTGAATTAAAATTTGATATAATTTTAATGGCTAATATTTAACACTCTTCAAAAATGTCTTTTTTCAGTGCATCAACAAACACGTTTGTTTAAAATGTTAAGGAAATTATACACCTTGTGAGTGAGACCAAAACGTCAACACATACAGATAAAATCCTTTTTTTTTTCCCCTTCTCGTAAATCTCAGCTTTTTTGAGTCATGTGGGCTCTCAAGCCAAGCGGGGTGTGGGCATGCAGGACTATCTTTCCCCGTGTCTCTTCTACAGGTGGGTTTATAACGGCGGTGGTCTCGTCACACCAGCCGTCCGTCGCTCCGCAGACGCGCTGGCTCGGTCGGCCTTGGCTCAGGTATCTCCTCCAACCTCCCCTTTGTCCTGCTTCAAAATGGGCTCTTTTGTCTGCCGTTTTCTGCAGGTCATTGTGAGGAGCGCTTCTTAGTGTCAGCTTTAATTCACACTGTAACCCTAGCCGTGATGCCTCCCAACTATCCACGCTGGCTGCCTGGCATTAAGGCTGCTCCCCAGGGAGCTGAGGCTGCATTTACTTCTCCTGCCGCCCCTTCCTCCCCCATAACTGCACCCAGGGGACCGCTTACTAACTTTGTTGCTTAAATATTTAAATTGCCCTTTAATTGACATTTTTGTCAGGCCCTGTACCTCTGGAGCCCGACCTGACGGATGCGGCTCTCTGCAAACAAAGAAGAAGTGAACGTGCTCCAGGAGTGTTCTTGCTCTCTAGTTGCTTAGACAACTCCGCGATCATAAGTCTTGGGGCCCTTTTCGACTTTCTAACGTCTTGCCCACAAATGGACGAATCTCCGTCTTTCAGAGGACTAAAAAAAAAAAAAAAAAATGGACAGCTCAGCAACAGTGAGCGACTGTGTTTTCCTAACCGTTTACCTCAGGATGAACTGGACAACCTCGTCCAAATTACAAGAGCAAAGCCGTGCGATGGGAAACGTCCAGAGGAGGATGTAAAATAGAGTAGCAACGAAGGAAATGCAGCAAGAAATAACATTGATATTTTGCTCTTTGGAGCTTAACCTTAAGATCCCAGCTGGGGAGATACAGCCTCGGGCCTCGTCTGCCCGTCTACCCTTGAAGAGGAGAAGAAACAACAGGACACAAGAAAAGAGAGGCTCATGTTAAAACAGCAAACATCCCAATCTGATATCAACACTCAGTTGGGGTTCGCTTTACTTCTGGAGTCTCTGTTTTTCCTCTCCTGGGAGGGTGCAATCTATAAGGGCTTCCTCAAGCTATCTGCATGGCTAAAAATAAATCTCACACACACACACACTACGCTGCCGAAAAATATGTTTGTAGAAATGTAAATGTTATTTCTGATACAGTACCTTGAAAAGGTATTACTACTCCTGCAGTTTTTGTGAGGGCATGTCTCTGCCAGCTTTATATATGCAGAGACAGTCTCACGCTCAGCCACAGTTTTTTTTTTTTTTTTTTTTTTTTCAGAGTAGTTCAAGCACAGTCAGAGAGGATGGAGAGCATCTGTGAGCATCATTTATTTATTTATTTATTTTAATTTTGGACATTGACTAAATCTTGAGTGTGATTTGATCTAAAGTATTCGAAAACTATGTTTTCCTGATGGAAGCTGAATCTCTACCACATGTCTTCAGAAGCACTTCCACGGCATGATGCTGCCATCACCATGTTTCATCATGAGTGAAAATCATCCATGTGTTTGCTGCCTCCCTTACAGTAATTGTAAAACATAAGTGGGAGTTCTTGTGGCTTTCTTTCAACGATGCACAAAAAAGGAAGGATGTTTGGTTTAGATATTTTAATTTGACATTTGGTCCACAAGTGAACCACATCTTCAATCTTTAACAAATCTTCTTTTGTCTTAATTATTTCTGTTATTCTCAACAAATCCAGATCTTACAGCCTCGCTGTTCTGATCCATCCAGAATTGTGAGTGGCTTTGAAACTGACTGATGGAAGTGAAATCAATTCATTTGTTTCTCATCCTGCTCTCGAAAGTCTTTAGATTATTAAATTTAGATTATTAAGTTTAGATGGTTGGGAAAAAAATGGACCAAACATGGTGATCTATCATTTAATTTGGGGGACAATTTTATTTTTTCATGGTTGTTTGTACAATTTTTCTCTAGTAAATGAAGCAATCATTTAGCCAACGTTTGTTTGATGATTTGAACCATTTAAGCCTTTTTTTTTTTTTTAGTGTTGGGACTTATGAAGCACATGGTTTCTCTTTTGCATTGTTTGCAATGCAGCATTTCCTTCTGTTGAGCAACAGGCGGATCTTTTAGCCGGGATTGCTCTCTCGCAGGAATGGGACGGCTATTTGTGGGAGCTCGTCTCGGCCCAGTTCCCCTGCCCGGCTCACATTCTCCGGGTGAACCCTTGTCCTCTGGGCCAGTTGGGCGGCACGGTCTCATGTCTCAAGTCCTCACAGTTCACTGGGCCCTTTAAAGTGAGCACACCCAACGGGGGCCCTCAGGACTACAAAAACTACAAACACCAGGCAGTCCCGGCTTCACGCAGATGCACACTTGCATGCATGCATGCACACACACAAGCCAACTGTTAACTGCCCGTTTATCTGTGATACAGAGGACGGGCAACAGAGATATCATCAAAGCTTCCTTGCGTGAGGCTGCGATCTTTTGCTCCACGCAGATGCAGCTATGTCTTGTGGGGAATACAGGTATACAGTCATCGTTTTTTTTTTGTTTTGTTTTGTTTTGTTTTGTTTTTCCAGAAGAAAGATACGGACCCCGACGGTTATGGGAGGGCAATGTCACTTAGAGGATCAGTTTTCAGACATGGCACACTTCGGTGAACATACGCACCGAGATCAAAGCGAGCCCTCTGCCTACCGCAGTGCATCCCCGACAGATCCGACAAAGTGCCCCCATTGTGCGACCCTGACCCATTACTGATAATGGATCGCCTTAAGAACCGCTCCCCCGATCTGAGGGCCAAAACTGGTCCTGCACACAGAGTCCACAGTCTGAGCCCTCAGGAGAGCCGCTGCATGCAGATGAACACAGATGATATGACTTGTCAGCTTTCATGCAGAATGACAGCCTCCTTCGGCGTCTGGATCGCCCTTCAGAAAGGTGCATACCTTCACAACATACCACTATTTTTTAGACGATTATTATTATTGTTGTTGTTATTAGCAGTAGTAGTGGTAAAGGTAGTAGCTTTAGTAGGGGTGTAAGTTCCTTTCTAAGTGGAATTTACATCAGAGTGGGTTGTGTTTCTTGCAAGGACATCTGAGCTTCAGGTTTGCGTTTGTTTCATTTAGTCACTCAGTGGAGAGACACATCACTCTGAAGACAAACATGTTGTCTGTGTGTAATATTCATACAGAAATAACAATAAAAGGGAAACGATTACAAGGGTCAACTCGTGATGCAAAATATCCTTCAACTTATTTATTATTATATTTTATTTAATATAAAGTAATTCATTATAGACAACTTTCTTTGATGATAATGTCTCATGTCTTTTTGTTAAATGTAAATTTTGTTTCTAACACAAATAAATATCCTTTACATTTTTTCACTTAGATTTTTTTAATCAAATAAATTAGGAATGAGTTTCCAAAACAATACTTTAATCAAATTTAAACCTTTATCTTGTTTTTTCTTCATGTAAATAGATAACCTGTGTTTTAAATAAGAATTTTTTTATTATTATTATTTTTTTTTTTATTAAAAGTTAAGAATTTATAAAGAAATCAATCAGAAAAAATAAAATAAAATCTTTTCCACAGAACAATTTGGAGCTGGGTGAGAAATATTAAAACAGAAAAGGCTGTTTCTGTGTGGGTGATGTAGGTGAGCAAAGCTCACCTACATCACCCACACACTTCAGCTGAGATATTGTGCTCTTCTGTATTGCCATGTCCACAGCCCCAGGCATGTCCACAGTCCCCTCCCGCCCAGCCTCATAATTACCTTGGTGATCAAGGTTAGTGCAGTAGTAAAGCACGCTAACCCTTTAACCTTCCCTGAACTCTCTCATTAGTGCACCTCGGAAAGCTGATGCTCGATGTCAAACACTGTCGCCCGCAACAAGCCACTGAATTAGTCTTGGCGTGAATCTTGGAGACGAGTCTGGAGGGCCCCGACTACGCCTCGGCGTGAATCAGACGCCGCAGCAGAGACAGCAGCGACGCGAGGGGGTCAAAAATGCGGTTTTATCAAACGCACACGTACCCCCTCTCCCCCTCACCGCCCCCCGTCGCCCCCTCGGCCCTCTCCTTCCCATGTGTGGGTTTAGAGAAACAGCACTGACTCCCACAACACAGCCCTGCCATTCTGCCAGCCTCGAGGGCTCCTTCAGGAGAGCTCAGGAATTCAGAGGAGGGACCCAACGAGGGTCTACAGCTGGGAGGAGAATTTCTACCATCCTCGGTTTGGCCTTTTTTCTTATTGTCTGGCATTGGCATCCCTGTGCTCCCTGTCTGGCTCCGCTGTCATCCCAGCTCAGTGTTTAGATATTGGTTTTACTCGGTGGGGGGGGGGCAAGGGTCATCTGGGTGGTGACATCCGAGTTTGACGGGAAATGAATTGTAAACAGTGATCTTGGTAAAAGTAAAAATTTAAACGGGGGCCCGACTCAGGCAGAAAAAACAGAGGTGGAAGAAGCGAGTCTTTGTTATTAGCAAGTATGCTAATAGTTGCGACATCATCCCTGCAGGTGTTTAAATCATCTTTACAAAGAGAATGCATGGTGGAATTTTCACCTCAACATCAAGGAGCTCGAACGTGTGAATGTTTGTGTGAGAAAAAGCCTCTCCAGTGGAAGGCTAAGTGATCAGTCTGTTGTGCTGTCACCTTTTTTTTCTCCCCACCCTCAGATGGATTTTCTGATTTGCAATACACCATCTGTTTTCCAGGGGGCACTGTTGAACTGAGAGAGAAGCACACTTGTAGCCCTGAAGCTGTACAGAGGCTGAACACATGAAAAGCAAACAAGCCAATTAATCAAATCCTTACCGGTAACTTTGAGATATTTCAGAAGCATTCATATGCTTAATGCTGCAGCTTTTAATGGTCAGAGATCAAAAGCAGTGCTAGAACTCCAAGTCGGCACCCCGTCACTGACAGGTTCAATTTATGGGACACAAAGAGAGACAAACAAGATAATCCGTGTTGATTATGCGAGCAAGTGATGCCGGTTTTCTTTTTCAGGCTGGCAAAAATGCAGGCGAAATATTACAGTTTTTTTTTTTTTTGACATTTTAGTGAGTAAAAAAATAAAAAAACAGAGTTAATTTGTTGTCGAAATATTTTTATTAGCATTTTGAACCTTATTAAACAAAGTAAGCCTGAAAAAAGAAAAGTACCTCCCAGATGGCATGAACACACACAAACAAAAGCAGGTGAAAAAAGAAAAGAAAAAAAAGAGTACAGCACTGTTAGTTTCATTAAATTCTGCGCTGTTGTGTCTCAAAAAGTCCAACCAAGGTCTGCATATGTTTTCAAACTCCTCTGCTTTTCCTTTGATAATATAGGCTAGCTTTTCTAACAAAGTGAAAGACAATTCCTTCACCTTGGTGAAGGTGGGTCAATTTTAATTCAACGTCAGGGTGATGATTTTTCTTTCATTTGAATCATAGTCCAAAGACAATTAGTATTGAGGGAGTGACGTCATTCAGAACAAAGTTTTGTGTCACGTGGCGCCTGAGTCTCCAACAAATGTCCCACAGCTGATAATATGACAGCTGTTGTCCATAATTTCAAATGTCAAAAAAAAAGAAAATCCACACAACCAGAAGCTAAGCTACAGTCTAACATTAAAGATCTGACAAGCTCTGCCTGCAAGAAACGGCACACTGACAACTTGAGACATCTGTTCCCAGCTGATGTCTCCGTCTCGAGTTCAGCTGGCGTGATGGGCGGATGAGATGGACCGGGCAGATATTGGGAGTGGGAGTAGGGACACGGCTGGGATGCAGATGAGGCTGGTCAGAGCTGGGAAGTGGGGGAGGGAAGAGGGCGGCTTGTGGTGGGGGCAGGCGGGCGGGCAGCAGCATGCAGGTGGCGGCTGGCCGGTGTTCCTCAGCTGGGCCGGCCGCCAGCTTGGCCTCGAGGTGCCCTGCTTTCAATTCAGCCCTTTGTCCTGCCCCAAGCAGGTCAGATGAATTCATGTCTCATCATATGCAGAGATAGCGGTGATACAGTGATAATGACTCAGCTGTGGTTTCAACTCCATTGCCTGCAGTGTGAAACAATAATTATGATTCGTCAAAGAGACACTTTTGTATTTCTTCTCTCTTTTTCTTTTAAGAATATTGGTCTATGTTTGGGAATGCTCGTGATGTTTTGTGAATTTTATTTAGTGATTTTCTGTTTTGTCAACATAAAGGTGAAGAAAATCACAATAGTTTAACGCTTCTGCTTAAAATTGTTTGGATACCGCTTGTAATAGACATAGTATGGTATTTTCTGTCCTCCAGTAAAATTTCCTGATCGCATATTAACAGTTAAAGTATAAATTGGTCACCGTCATGCAGCAAAAGTCGAAATATCTGCTTGGATGAAAAAATTTTATGAATAATGTAAGAATAAACAGTTATGTAAAATAAACTGCATTGCAAAACCATTCGTATTTAAAAAGGCACCATGAAAGTTCAGAACATTTAAGAAATATTTTTGATAAATCTACATACATATTCATCAGTTAAGCAGGAAATATATATATATATTTTTTTTTACATATTCATTGCTCCATAGCGTTTAGTTTTCTATGCAGAAATTGTTGGCTTTTTAAAATCAAGACTAAAAGATTATTTTGTTGTTGTCGCACCTTCTGATCATTATTCACTGACTGATGTGTGAAACTGCAGATTAAATATACATTTTAACATTTCTTTCTTTTTTATGCAATGCTTTCCAAAGCTTTTTTGGTTATAGTTTTCCTTTGAGTTTATGGAAACCAGCTGCACTGCCATATTTACTTGATGCTATATATTTAACCTGGCCTTGTTTTGCTTTCTAATTTTTCTACCAGATTACTAAAGTAAGATGTGGCCACAAAATCGTTACACAGTCTATATATGCGTTAAACATACATGGCAATCTCAAAAACCCATGCATACATAATCAAATGCTTGAAACACATCAATATATTTTTAAAAGGATGTAGATTACTGAAGGTTTAAATATGCAGGGGGATTATGCTGCAAAAGCTTATTCTCAGTCTGTTTCTGCAGAACGAGCACTAAGCTCTTCATCATCACCTTCTTCTGAGATGGTTTAGTGGACGGAGATAATACAAGACAGGATATGTGTTGTGCGCAAATATTTGAAACGTATCTCAAATTGTTACTGGAATAAGATTTGAGGAGAAAACTCCAGAGCTCAACAGATGGACAACACAAGTTTCATCAGACAACAGGAAGGTTAACATCAATACAGAAGGTTGCTTTGAACCAGATCCAATATGTGCTCTAATGGGGCTTATTTGTCAGATTAAAATAAACTTTTAGAAAATAACAACCATAGGCACATGTTAGACATATTATGTATTAAAACATTGTGTCATAGCTGTCAGCAGGAAAAAAAAAATAAAAATAAAAAATAAAATATATATATATATCATAATTAGCAGAGATAAAAGCTTGGACTCATCAGTCTATTTGTAATTAATCCAATGACGTGTTTCACTTGGGGATTTGAGTTACCGAAACCAATCAACGTTTGAAAGATATTCTAATTCATTCTTCTTTTATTTCTATTCTCTCCCTGTCATTTAGCATAACAGATTTATAAATGTCAGCACTCTGTTTCGAACACTTTGAAAATCTACCATTTAGAAATTACTGTTACAGTTAGCTAACAATGCTAACTGTGCTAATCGTTAACAAAAGCAGTTAAAAAGCTATTTGAAAACAACCCCATCATGTGTCTTTGGCTCCGTCTGACTAAAATATGAACTAATCATCATGTTTAATTGTTTGCTTTAGTCAGTCTTTCATGTTGATGTCGAAGGCTCAGTAATTTACAAGGAGCGGAGGGATAGTGTCACTAAATGTAAGCCCTTTTCAGAGCATTTTACCAGCAGTTACATCCTAAATGAAGCTAAATAGTTGACAGCATCAGCCAGTTTAAACATTTATTAACTACTCTACTGTTATGTTGCACTGAATCATCCACATTACTTGTAAAATATAACAATACACATGAGAAGGTCCGATCACATATTGTCGCAGTGTAACGGACAGAACCCCGTGTGTTCAGATTCGCCTACGCAGCAAGACCAGGACGAAAACAACCCTGACTCTTCAGACAGTAAACTGAGATTCATGTCACCTTCTGAATTAATCCGACAAAGCTATTAACAGATGAAACGGATCCTTTTACACGTATCCACATCGTATTGTGTCCCGGCGTCTTCGTGGCCTGGGTGGCAGACTGCTTAGACCGAGTCAGGCTAGTGGACAGGCCCTAATGAGAAGCAGGAGCAGAGAAGTGGGAGCGGTCTGTGGCTCTAGGGAAGGGTCATGCGGGGTTAACTATCAAAGATGAGTGCAAACCTATCCCTGTGGAAAAGACTCTGAAGAAAACATCACCCTGCACATGCTAAGCTCCCCAAACTGGGAGTTCCTCGAGCTAATTAATCCAAGACACGATTCCTCCCCCTCAGAACGAGGGACTTTGTTTCACTCGGAAAGAGGAGTGAGTGATAACACACTTAAACGTCACGGTCATTTAGCTGTGAAGACATTCTTCCCTCCGCTGGTGTTGTGGCTGGTATTGTGTCAGAGGGGAGAGAGGCTTCGTTCAAAAGCTTTCACAAGCTGATCATAAACTCATCGCTGAACTCTTTCTATTGTCATTTATTTGCGCTTCAGAGCACACACACCAGCCTCCACTGTCACCAACCCTCCCTCTATCCCTCCCAAAAACTTACCAAATCACATCTGTCATGTTTAAGATAATTGATTGGAACAATAACAAGAGGAAACACTGTCGCAGATATGGGCAACCATGGAAGAAACGCAAATGTTAATTTATTACTTGGGTTGGGGAGGTTTGCGAGGGCACATTGAGAAACACCCAAAACAACAAAAAAAAAAAAAAAAAAACTTTGAAAACCGCACAGTGACAGACAGAGAAAGCCAGCAGGAAAATAAAAACAGATGTGGAAGATGAGAATGAAATTTCGTCAGAAAGCGCGGTGAAACAGAAGTTATCTGCGGCGCTAATTTTTGACAGCAAACAACATTCTGCTGGGTGCAACGGCAGCGCGGCGGTTCATTTATCAGAATTGTCATTGTCACCTTCGTCATCACAGTCGCACTTTGTCGGATTCTCAAAAAGGCGTTTTGTTGCCATTTAGGCTTTGTCAAAATCACTTACATTTGATGAACTCATGTCAGCCGTCAGCAGCTGTCAGCACAGGCTTTACCGGTTCCATCTTTTCCACTGAAGCGATTCGGGATGCACTTAAGCCTAAGATATACAATACGAACTGCTTGTAAAGGTTCCAGTTTTTATTTGAACAAATCCGGTTACTCCGTTGGAATCAATACCGTGTAACGTCAACTCTCCCCGAAATTACAGCTGTCAGTCTGAAGTTTGTCTCTGCCAGCTTTGCACGTCTAGACGCTGAAGGTTTTTGCACAATTCTTTTTTGCAAAATGGTCTGAGCTGAGTCAAATCAGATGGAGGGCATCTATGAAAATGAATTTTCAAATCCTGCCCAGATTCTCTCATAGATTTTGCTCTGGACTTTGACTAGGATGATCTAAAACACATATATACTTTGATCTAGGCTTCTCTATTACAGTTGTGGTTGTATAATTAGGCTTGTTGTGCTGCTGGAAAGTAAAACCTCCTGTCCATTTGGGTGTCTTCAGTTTCCTCTAACTTAGAGCAGCACCTCAGCAGCATGATGCTGCCATCACCTACTTGGTGAACTAACAAACATTTGAGGCCTTCGTAGGACAGTTTTAATTTTGCTGAGATTATTGTGTGCGTAAGTGGATTTCGTAAGGACACTAGAGTAAAAAGAGCCGAATTTATAGATTTTGTTCTTAAAAAAAAAAAATCAGCTATTATTTTCTTTTCATTTAATAGTTTTTATTCTCTTATGGATTTCTTAATAACATGCAATGAAGACTGCAGCTGCAATGTGACACAATTTTTCAAGGGCCATAAACATTTTCGCAACATAATCTGAGCGAACAAATAAAGGAAAGTAACCATTTTCTACACTTTATCAAATCGAGCTACACGCTGGAGCAACCCAGACACAATGCTTACAGCTTGCAATCCTTAATTTGAAATTGATTCGACGTCCCGCGTTCGACTGTAGGGGAACCTTTCGCAGTGAGAGCCTTTTTGTCACGGCGACACATTTGGTTCCCCTGCCACTCTTCCACACGGAGATTTCACTGGCAATGGCCATGTAGCAGCTCAAAGGTCCTTGAACACGGACCGCAGGAGCCTATGTTATTGGACAGCCACCTCGCGCCTGGCAGCTCGTGTAAATCTGCTGCAAGTGGACCCGTCTGCTTCATCAGCCAAACTGAACACGGGACCACCGAGAATGAATCCGCTGAAAGAGAAAGCAAATACCCCCTGGAAGAGGACGGGACGTGTCAGCGGGGCCGGAGTCCGTTAGACAGACAGGACTTTCACTCTCCACTGCAGCTGCCTGGGAGTAAGCAGATCCCTGTCCAGACATGCACAGTGTTTTTCACACCTTCTCTCACATTAGAGACCCTTTAAAAAAGTAATGACAATCATTACTTAACTTGTAATGCTTAGCTTTTTTTTTCTTTTTTTTTTTTTCCATCCAGTAATAAAAGAAAGAAATTTCTTCCTTTCACTGAGCACATGGCGGTTCTCATGCCGGTTTCCTCCGCACATGTGAGGTTATTTTCACGTTTTTATCTCTTGCTGTGCTCATTTACTGTTTTAGCTCGTCTTGATCTTAAGTCCTGCCGAAATCAAAACGAGAAGACGTTTCAAATTAATGCACTCTGATCCCATTTCCTTGTACTGTCTTCGCTGTAAACACGGAGAACGTCTGGCATCTGTCCCTGCACATCCAGGGCGCCGCTGGACTCCCACTGTGCTTTGCATATTTATGTTTTAATCGTGTTACACCCAGCACGATCTATTAATGTCGTTCTCTTCTAATTGCAGCAGTGCCACAAATATGCCAAATTCCCTGTCAGATTCCTGTTTGTACAAAAGAAAACGCAGAACAATGGCCCTCCACTCTCGCAGCGTGTTAAAGCTGGTATTTTGCTTTGGAGTGTTTCTATTTTTAAATACAAGGAAGTTTGAACCTTCTTCCTTCAGTGAATCAAACCATCTGGCTGGAAAATACGGATTACTTTGGGAATATAGCCATTAGGGATTAGTGACTTGGTACCTGAAATAAAAACAGTTGCGTGTTGTTTCTTTCCTACTGCATCATGCCACACAGTCAGAAAAACCTTGGACCAAGTGGATGGAATTCACTGTTCCCAAGGCAAGTTGACAAGAAGTGTCAAGAAGAGACATGCACCTTCAAAGGCCAAGCCACAGGCAAAGGGTTTGTGGGTATGTTTTCTGTGCGATGGCAGCTCTTTGTCAGGGCTTGCTGCCTCCTTCTGCCTCCAGTTCTAAATCACCTCACAAGCAGATCAGCTAAATCTGAACGTTGACACCTCTGTTGATGAGAGGCTCAAAAATCCTCCATTTGTTCGGGGGGTTTAAAAAACAGCTAATCGTTTCTTCATGTTACCGGATTCAATGCGGCGATTTTAAGTTGAATTTGTGCTCATGTTAATTCAGGCACAGCTTAAAGGGACTGTCAAGGATGTTTGAAGTGAGGCTCTTTTAAAAGGTTATAAGGATTTAATGTCTTAACTGCAGCATGTGTATCGACCCCATGATTTGGTTCAATTCCAGACTAGATCAAGAATGTAATTGAGGATCCAGATTTAACGGCCAGTCGGACAGAGATTGAGACAAAGTGGACTTTTGATCTCTTCTAACTTCAGCCTTTAAAACATCATGATGGTTTATATGAATACGATTTAAAAACAAAACGCCATAAAACCGTCAGCATTTTTCTGTGAGTGGACATTTATAGAAGAATCAATGATTAGTTATTCTGGAAATAGATGTGAAAGGTGGTGAACCGCCAATGATCAATATACGTAAAGCACATCTCATTAGAGGGACGATGACATATAAAAATATAGGGACAGTGTAAAAATAATTTAACTTTTGTTCACAGAGAGCATTGTTACATCATGATAGTTCAGGAGACAATTTTCAACTACCTGAACACAATCGTGCAGCTAAAACATCTGAAGGTGCCTGATTAGAGCAGTAAAGTATGGCAAGTCATTTTAACATTCAATCAAAAAAACAAAAAAACAAAAAAAAGCCTCTCTGCCTAAATACTTACATTTAATACTGTCATTTAAATACTTACTTGCTTACTTCAAATAATCATTTCAACTCAGCAATGACCAATGTTTATTTTAGGAAGAAACTATTTGTAGATGGATGCAACTGCAAATCCAATACAAATGAATGGAAAATGTTCCAGAGAGAGTGATGTTTGAGCGAGCTAAAATGTTTGTTGTGGACAGGAAGAATACCGTCCCAGATATATGAAATGTGTTTTTTTTGTTGTTGTTGTTCTTAAAGAAATAATTTATTCTTGGTCTTTAGAGTCTTCTTGGCGGTTAATTGCTCAAAGGCCTTCCCATAAGGCAGTGTGAATGTGTCACATTGGTAAACTTGTAGAATTAAAATATTACACGCTTGACATTTTTAATTAGTGTTTTTCAGTTGCACACGCATTTACATTAGCACTAAGAAACGTGTACAATTATGAACAGCCATTCAAAAAGTTATAACATACGTCCTGATGAGGCTCTTTTCACAGATTAAAAGTACCTTTTGAAAATAAAAACCTTTTTAAAAAAAAAAAAAAAACCTATACATCTATATTCATATTTTCATTAATCTAATGCAATATTCTAATTTTAAATGCTATTTTCATAAGATGTTTGTGTAAAAATAATCATATTTAAAAATTAAAAAAAAGCTTGGAGACATCAGTCTGAGTGTACTTGCAGATAATTTATATAATGTGTTTAGCTTAGTGAGCTGACATACTGGAATAAATGAACTTTTCAATAATATCCTAATTTATTGACTATAATATTTAAAGGTAAATAGTTTAAGCCATTTATCCGGCTGCACAGAGAAGACAGCTGGACTAATTAAACCAAGCATTTCTAATCTATCGGCATACAGTTTTTATTGTAAACCACTTTGTAGTTTCTGACCCGTGAAAGGTACTGTCAATAAAGATCATTTACTTACTTACTGACGTCAACACTCAATTGTTATTACGTTTCTGCGTCTCTAAGCGTAGAACAATGTCTGTAATTTCTGCCTATTCTCCAGTTCCATACTATGCTGTAAAGGTCTCCATGCAGATCTAGATTTTATCCTTTTACACCATATTTACTGTGTTAACTCTGCCATTGTTAAACATATAACAATATTGTAGCCCTTGCTGTGGTACGTAATAAATTTAGGACCAGAAGTGTATTTCTTCACAGACATTTAGTGCTTTGTCAGCAGTTAAAGCTCAATGTTACGGACTCCGTCACACAGTATTCAGGCTGCACGATGCTGTCTATGACCAACAGGACTCAACATTAGAAATTGCAACACATTTCATCAACTTCTGTTGTTGCCAAACAGGTTTGTCCTTACTATTTCCTGCATTCCCACCATTGTCTTCAACAACCTCCACAATTATGTGTAATTATGTTAAGATTATTGAAAAAACCTCAGTATGAACTGTTGTTATGGCGACTTGGTTGCTTCAGCTTAAGTGGTTTTCCCTCCTTTTTTTTTTCTTTTTTACCTTCTCACTATGTGTCAGGACTACACAAAATTAGCCGTGGTCTAACACACTCTAACGTGTGTTAGGATTTGAGCAACACGTGAACTCTCGCACTGCGTTTTAGCATCTCACGCACACTCACCAACACAGCTCTCTGAAGAGAGCGCAGACGTGAGGACTTTGAGATTCTTCAAGCTCGTTCCAATGAAAAGCCCTGAAGGCTTCGCTCTACCCAACAGGAGCTCCAACAAACCTGAACCTGCTGGTGAAAAGCGCTGCAGAGGGCGACAGCTAAAAGTAGATGATACCGCTTGAAAAAAAAAAAAAAAAAAAACCCAGCATGCAACGTAATAGTGTTTTGCTCAAGTGGCTCCATTTATCCACTGACCACAGTGTAATCAATATTTACTCATAACAGGCACACTGGGAGGTCACAACCCCTGTTGTCCATGGCTGGTTATAATCTTGAGTTAGAGCTCATAGACCCTTATCTATTGGAAGAGAGAGAAAAAAAAAACATCTCTCTCACAATTCCATAAAAATGATCAGTCAAGACGCATATGAAAAATACCTGCTAATATGGAAGCAAGGAGTCTCACTTTGTTAAAAATCATTCAGCAGAAGCTTGGATGCGCTCTTTTTTTTTTCATTGCAGTTTTATTATTTGTTAGTTCAAATCATCAGCATGTTTTCTATTTGTGGCGAAGCCTTAAAGGTCACGCTGTCCTTATTACACTCAACATTTCGTCTCTAAATCCATCTTCATTAAACACAAAGGTGGAGGGGGTGGGTGGGGGGGGAGGGTGAGAACGGCCTTCCATGAACTCTCAACACTTAACCTCACCAGGCACAACAATATTGTAAAAGTGCAAATCTCTCTCCAAAATGGCCCCGCAGTTAATAATTAAGCCATGACATTTGGGGGAGACACCAAAAAATCCATATGGTGAGATTTACTAACCTTTGGAAACGCTAGCGAGGGACGGCTGTTAATCCTCTGTTTATTTGGGCCGCTTTGCTCCTTATAATAAAACTGTCAAAACCCACCAAAAGGCCGAGCGGCGCACAAAGGGATGATAGTCTGTTGTGAACTGCAGCGTGAGGAGGAGGCTAATCAATGCAGTGCGCATCAAAACTCTATTAGTGGAGCTCAGTCCCCAGGGACAACGGGACGGAAAGACAGGACAAACAAATTATTTTCATATGTAACCGTATGGATTATTGTTGTTATGATGAGCTGATAATCATGTTTCCTTTTGCTACACTGAAAAAGGTCACAATAGGGCATCAAGGCGCTGACCTCTGTTTTCTGAAAGCACTAATTATGGAGGACGAGCAGGTCAAATGTGACCCAGCGGTCATTAGACGAGCACACGGCACGATTTCTAGGGTAGCATCCAGATAGGACGGATTTACTGTATTAAAGACTTAATTGGGAAAGTTGTATGTTTCTTTTAGTTTACACTTCAGTTGCACACCAGGCTTGAACCTCATGATAGTTCAAGTCAATTAACTACCTAAAATTGAGAAATATGAACAAAATGTGTGAAAAGAAAAACAAGTAGCACCAGGTAGCAAAGAAGGCATCCAAAAGTTGCAGAAAAGTGTCAACATTATATTTTGAATGGTGAACTCAGTCAACAAAGCCTAACACAAAGTCCACACAAGTCTCTAGTTTGAATTTGTAGTAGATGAGGGAGCTATGCAGTGGCTTTGCAATTCTAGATTTTTTTTCTACACATTAAGTCTTCAAAGGGTTTAACTGGGTGACAGTACTGTAACTATTAAAGCATTAAATGACATTCTCTGTCACAAGTCTGCAATTAGTTTATCCATGACAACGCTTTGTTTGACCCCAAAAAGGAGGGAACGTTGGCAGAGAAAAAAAACTTCACATATTAAGCTGGTTCTCATGGCTGAACACATCGTGAATTATTTGAAGAGCTTGATTAGAAAAAAACAAAATCTGTGGACAGTCACAGATGTTTTAGACTGTAACGCCTGCAAAAGAAATGACTCCTTGACATGATAAACTTTATGCTCACAAACCAAATCTTCCTGTGCTATTTGTCCTAGCTGTGGCATGAATGATGTTGTGTGATCTTATCTTGAGTTTGACTTGTTCTATTCATTGAACTGAAGGTTTGTTGTTACAACACCTATACTGTTTCAAAAAGAGAGACTGTTTTTGATGAAGGAGACATTTGTGCCTTTCATCTGTACACAGGTGTATTGTGACAATGACACTCACTTCCTATTTATAATATAAGCCTGACAATTAATGTTTCACACCGAAAAGTGCTTTTAACATTACTTACCGATAGTGAACTAAAATGCAAAGGCCAACTTTAACTTCTTTAGTTATAGGGTTCTGACATTCTATTTATCATGCATATACGCTGATATTCATTATAAAAGGCCAGTAAGGAAGAGTGTGTATATATATATATATATATATATATATATATATATATATATATATATATATATATATATATGGACACCTGAAGGGTCTTAACACAGAATTCCTAACAGGTTGGATTCAACCTCATTGGCTGTTGACTTTCAGATTTACTGTCCACAACTCTGAGAGCACACTGCAAGTGATTTATCAAGCTCACAGGTGAGTTCTGTCGAAACACACACACACACATACACACACACACGTACAGCTCAGGGCTCAACTTGTCCTGCGCACTAATCTGCATCCGGAGGTAATATTTATGAGCGGCTCTGTGAACATCAACTCTGACTAAAGTTGTGTGTGAACCCAGAGTGACTGCCTCTTCCAGTTTATCCACTGTGGCAGAGAAGGAGTCAGTGTGATTTTGAATTTTAACAAGCTTTTAGACTAGACTGATAAAATCACCATTTTATAAGCAGGCATTGCATTAGGAGTGGGAGTAGCTCAGCTAAGAAGGGAGTTCTTATTGAAGCGATTTGTAAATTGCCAGAGCAACCTGAGCTTGTTCCAGAGTTTGTGGTTGAAATAATTGCTACTTTTACCTGCCTGTGTGACAGTTGTAATTCATGGTGACAAATGTATTTCACTTCTCCAGATTGACAGTGCACAAACAAGATTTGCATTCGCAGGTCTAGTGTGGTTGCCAAAGGCAACTTAAAGACGAATAATAAACACGCAAACGTCAATTAGTGGCATGTAATTAAACGGCATGATTGCCATTCAATCCTCACATGAGTGAAATGCGTCTGATCTCAGGCCTGCATCAATAATATGTCAAAATTTGATGGCACATTAAGCATTATTTCCAAGGTTTCTAGGGCTGTGTTGTTGTTGTTGGCATCAGTCAGACGTTACAAAACTGTTGCCAGCGACTATAAAAGCAAAACTGTTGAGGTGTTTTATGAACCGTCATTCTGTTAAAGTTGCATTTTGTGGGATTTCTTTATTTCTCACTTAAGAAATAAAAACCCAACAGATTCTTTTTAAATCTTCTCAACAACTGTGTCCACAAGTTAGCTGTAGTTGGTTAATCACAGCTAAATAGCTACTAAATAGCTAACAAACTAAAATGATCCTACAAAGCACGCAAGAGAAGATTTACACACAATAACCTTTATTTATTTATTTATTTTATTATTATTAAATAACCCAGTTTCATTGTTCTAAGAAAATGCTAGCATCCAAGCAAAATGAGCAAATTACAGGCTAATCTAAACACTAAATATTGATGTGGATTCTGGTCTTTGATACAAATTGGCAGCTTTTAGGAGGGTTTTGAATAGCTGATTATAAACTAATAAAGGAACTAACGACATGAGAGATAAATTTGGATGCAACGTATGCTAGTAACGACAGCTCTAAGCTCTGCTGATGTTTTACCCCATTGTCTTGTCAACATGAGGATATCACCGGTTACTTGGACGCCCTTCACAACGTGGAGGTCCGCTCGTACTCGGGGTGGACTTATTGCGGACTCACGTCCACTCAAAGGTAAATTATGTGAACACGTACTCAATGTGCAGTAAACTACTCAGTGGGAAGCAAAACAGAGCGCTCACCTTGAACTGCTTTGTATGCGACGCTCACCTGATAAGGTATCTGCAGTCTGCGGGTTTTTGTCCAACTCAAAAGAGAGCCAGTGTGTGTGTGTGTATCCATGCTTCCAACTAATTAAGGATAGTTAGTGTAAAATCAACTAATTAACTGAATTAATGGGTTGAAATTAGTTTGTGTGTAATTAACCCATATAATGCATTCCAGTCAAGTCACTGAAATAAATCAACTTTTCAATAATAACAATGTGATTTTCTTTGACACAACTGTATACAATATATAAAGACACCTACCCTAATTTTAAATCAGACCACAGTTTTCCTCTCTCGGGTCAACTAGGACTCCATTTTCTCTCTCTGCTAAAAGACATAAACACTAGAGAAAATTTTTATTAGAGAAGTTTTATTACTTTCTATAAATATATTTCCTGTATTTGACAGACTAGCCCTAAAACTGTATGACTGAGGTCAAAATGTTTTGGGTTTCCTTCCACAACCTTCTCACAATAGTTGGATGGAGTTTCGGTCCATTCCTGCTGACAGAAGTGGTGCAGCTGATTCATGTTTGGAGACCGTCTTGTTAATTCACATCACTTCCACTTTGCCGCCATATTTTTCTACTGGACGAAGATTGACCTTGTGATGATCGTTGTCCAAACACTGACTTTGTTTTACTTCAGCCACCCTGTAGCTAATCCCGTTTGCCTTTAAGAATTAACTTCCTAATGTCAATGTAGATGGAAGACTATTTGAATTGTACAATAAAGACATGTGTGAACTAGAAGGATTTAACAGGTTTTGTTAAATCCATCTAATTCTGCGTATCAAACGTTTGAGCAAAACTTTCATCTCGGTGTCAAAATTCAGTAATTTAGAATAAATTAGGCCTGTGCTGCAGCAGTGACCACACAGACTACTGGAGATGCTTTTGATTCCAGTCAAAAGATTTGGGAGTGAAGTTGCTACGGTAATTATTAACCCATTTTCACAGAGGCCATCATCTAGCAGCAAATGTTGTAATTCAGAAAGACTGAAAGATAAACCCATTGAGCATCGACCCAAAACCTGAGAAAGACTATCGGCAGCTTTGATAACTAGTGATGGAGAATGTACAACGGAGATTCAATAGGGTCTGTATCTGCCAGAGGGAGTTTCTCTGTAAAAAGGAAACAATCTCTGTGTGAGCAGCATCTTCAAAAGTATTCCCCCAGAAGAACGTCACCAAGCAATGGCATTTAATCACATAAACTTGAGCTGTGTTTGAAATTGAAAAGAAACATCTAAAATAAATTTGTAGTAAGCGATTGAGCAAAAATAACTGATTGCATTCAATTCAGAAATACTTTATTTAACCCAAAGGGAAATTGAATGTTGTTGCAACTCGTATTATCCAAGTATCTTCAAAGAGTTGAGTTATTGTGGATGGTGATGCTGCGCAGCAGTCAGTCTTGTAGTAAATCTTGCGACGCCTCTGACTAAAGACGGTTGCTGTGTGACTGTCATCACATGCTAACAGCTCAATAAATGGACAACAGAAATGATATTCCATGTTCAACAACTGACACCATCAGTTGTTCCACCTTTGACGATTTTGTCAGTCCTCTTTGAATCTTTGCCTGGCTTTATGGTTAGAAACCCAGACAGAGAGATGTTGGAGTCAGAGATGTGATTCCAGTCCATTATGATCGATGGAAGAAATGATTTGAACGTCCTCCTTTTCTCTCTGCTCCTTGGTCCTTCTCTGCACCCATGAAGTCTCCTGTTTCACTCCTCTGGGATTTGAAGGTCAAAGTTTGGGTATTATTTGACCTTTTGAGATGCTAATCAGCTGCTCCCAGTTGCAAAAACAATATGCATCATGACACATTTCCAGCTGCACAGGGCCAAAAAACCCCAAAGAAGTTATGAATAAAAGCCTAGAAAAAGAACAAATCAGAACTATTGTAGCAGAGCTCAGTTCTAGTGTCTTAAACCAGACCAAACCAGACTGTGTGATAGAGACGAGTTTAGTATGTGTCATACTAAACACAAAGAAGATGCATAATTGTGAATTAAAAGAAAATCATACATTTCAAACTTTCTTAGAAATAAAAATGAGGAAAGTGTCATACGTAAACATTCAGTCCCATTTACCCTGATGCAGCTAAATAAAATCCAAAGAAGACAAAAATTCTTCTTTGCTCAGGTGAAATGTTTTTGAAAAGCTGTAGCAGACAGCCTGGCTGCCTTCTCTGAAAAAGCACAATGTTCTTCAACCTGTCTGGTTGGTTCTCAGTTTTCAGAACACGATAGTGTTTATATTTCACTGAATAACGCTCTAAGACTGAACTCTTAAGGTGATGCCAGTCTGGACTTTTGAACTGCTCATGTATTCTCTTCTTTTAAACCATTTCTTTAGCCATTTAGTGAATTTTGTCTATGTTGCACTTCAAACAAACAGAAAAATGTTTTTCTTTTTCTCTTGTGTTCTTCCCTCTGTCATGGCTGTTTTTTTTTCTCTCCAACTAAGGGTTGTCCTTTTGCAACATTTCCTTTCTTTTTTCCTCAGTCCACATTTAAGTTTCTATTTCTCCAGTCATGCTAAGATGTATTTAATTTATTTCAGCTCAGAAAGTCCTGGTACACCTTCCTCCAGCAGATCAGCTTTTAAACCGTTTCCAAGTCTGCTTAAAACAGATTTTGAATTATTAAATTTAGTGACCGGTTAACATCTCAATGAGCAGCAAAATAAAATAAGGCAAAATAAACTCAAATGACTACTTTTAATTAGGTCAAACTGTATAATGTTATGATATAGTATTGCTGTTTTATGCAAAATAAAAACTGTTGTGTACTCTGCTGAACTGCTTTTATTTAAAAGTAGTAGATCATATAGATTATTGCATTTGTTTATATATGACATTAATTTATTGTTGTGACAAACAGTGACTTTAAATATACCCCACTAAATTTAGTGGTTTTCAAGCAATCTTTATTATTGCCTGAAATATGAAAGATGAAGACATTTTATTGAAGTGTGCTGCTGGAAACACTAACTCTCTTTTCAATATTGTCTTTAAACTTACATGTTCTTTGTGCATAAGGATACGTTGCCTCTGCTCTATCTAAAGAGCCCAGTGCATCCTGCAGGCAAGGTATTAAGAAATTACACCAGAGGTTAAACCTAGAATTTTATGAGATAAATGATTCTACCGTTTAAAAGCGATAACATTTATTTTTTAGTATTTTTTTCACTCTAGTGGCCTTTATTTGACAGCCAGTCAACAGAAAAGTGGGCTGTGAGACACGGGGAAGACATGCGGCAAAGGTCAACGGGTCGGGACTCAAACCTGTGACAGCTGCATTGAGGACTGAGACCTCCTTGCATGGTCTGCACATCTTACCTGTTCACCACGGCCACGCCACGGCATTTAAAATCATTTACACCAAACCTCAAGTGTACGAAGCCACACACCACATATTCCATCATATTGCTTAAGAAGACAGATGAAGGCAATCTGGAATCAGTTGTGTGAAATGTGCTCTCAAACCCTTGGATACGTCTAAATTACATGAGACCGTGGAGTTTGAATGGTAGGTGACGTGCAATTATATCGCTACAGATTTCTTTTGAGCACATGTATAACATATACAGAGACGTTATATCGGTGGCATTACTCGGCTACGGGACATAATCACAGATTTGTAACGTCCCCTGTGCCGGAGGTTGGAAAGAGTGCAGGACTTTGGATTCCAACATGAAGGGAGAGGCTCCTGGAGGTTAGGCGTATTGGCTTGTGCTTAGACCTTAAGGTCATCATTCCTTCAGCTAATGCCCCTGGCATCACCTTCCTCCTTGACTTCAAACAACCTGGCCACATTCCTAGACCATGTACCAATAAGCACTAATAATGCAGAAAAATGAAAGCCAAAACACATGGACTCCAATAGTGGTGGGGATTACTGATCTCTATCCAGGGCTCTGTGCGTACCTCTGGGCACCGAGAACCGAATCCCTCACTGTCTCTTTCTCAGCACAGGAACAGAGGTGGGAGGCGGGAAAGCAGTGGCTGCGACGTGTTTACATGTCTCAGGAGGAGAAGTTCAAATGGTCACCGCTTCCACAGAATGAGATCGTTTAACTGAGTCCACCTTGACAGTGCTTCAGACTTTGTTGTGATTTTCTTCCACACAAATCTCGTTGCGAACTTTGAAGGTACGTGACTTGGAAAAGTTGCTGGGTTGTTGTTATGTTTCCACAGAGGTGCTCTTCTAATTTTTAAGGTAACTCAAGTGAGCTTTAGCTTAAGGTCAACAGTGATGACCCTCAGAGAGAGGATTACAGAAAGCAATGCAGCACCAGAACATCACACTACCACCACCATATTTGACTGTATTTTCTGTCATGCTGTGTTAAAATAACGGGACACACACACATCCTCTAAAAAGTCTTGTCAATCCACAGAATATTTCCCTCAGAGTTTTGAGGATCCTCAAGATGTTTTGGTCACATGTGAGATGGGTCTTCGTGTCCTTTTAGAGAAGTGAAATCAAATTTACACAAATGGCCCTTTTTCCTTAAAAAATGAAATTGTTCTTCAAAAACTGCCAGTCGTCTTTGTCTAATATGAAAATTATTTTTGATGATCTAAGATGTTTAAATTTGCCACAAAAGACAGAAAGAAAAAAAAAAAAACTCCGGAATAAATATGTGTGAGTCCAACTACTTTTTCCCCTTTTTAACTACTTTAACCTTTTTTTTTTTTCTACAAAAACTGAAAACAGAAATGTTTCAGCTCGGCAGCGTCCTACAGTAGAATCCCCATTTCTTTGTTGGATCCGTAGCAGACAAACGACACCTCACCCAGTGGCAGGAGTGTGTCGTGCTTCTGACTGACAGAACAAAGTATGACGCCGCTGCGAGGGCATGCTTGGATGTTTGGCTCGACCCCTTCACCACGGCCCAAACTGCGGTACAGGCTCTGATTTGATTATACACAGGCCCTCGAGGCTCAAAGAATATGTGTCAGACGTTGGTTAAAAGTCTCCCTTAACAATTAACCACACGGCATGGAAAATGCCCAATGAAAACACCCATAAGCTCCCCCCCGGTTCCCACTGGAGCCTGGCTGTGAACTCCTGTGAACCCAGCAGAATCATGAAAAGAAATCTAGACTGTGCTGAAGCCACAAGTGTCTGAAAGGCTTGGCAAGGCAATAATTAATTGGGTTGGGTTAGTTAAAATGTAATATTGGTCTGTTGTGAATGCGCCGTTGAGAAACGCCAATTTGGAATGTCAATTACAGCTACAATAAATCCTAAAAACAATGGCCGGTTGAAACTACACGCTGCACGGCCTGGTGGAATGGATCTGATGAAGAAGGTTCAGCTTCTGTCCTAGTTCACGCTGTGCTTTTATTAGCTGGCCACTCAGAATCTTGCTTTAAATTACCCCGAACAATAAACTGAGCTCCATGTGTTTTTCCGTGCGCTCGGCGAGTGAGGCCGGCGGTGTAACTGAATCACAAACTTACAATTGTGTCTCCGGCTGGAAAATTTCAGGATTTTGGTTATCTAATGAAAATATTGTCGCTAGACTCATTTCCTACGTGGTGCCAGAAGTGCAGAAGAGTAAATGTGTGAACAGAGCTCTGAAGGGCGACTCTCGGCTTGCCGTGAGTTTGTGTGTCTCCAGCTCAGGTTTCGGGGGCGGCTGTTTTCATATCGAGGCCACGCTTACCTCAGCCTCTTCGGTGGATTCACGTCCAACTGAGAGCCAGTGAATAAGTGGCAGCATAGATGACTTTCATTCATTTTCTTGACAGTTTTCTTGACTTGGGGCATGAACTGCGGAAAGTCGGAAGCCAGTGGGGGAAAAAAAAGAGAAAAAAAAAGAAAGCAGGAGGTGTAAAGGGACGCCCCCTAAACAGCTAATCCAATAAACATTTTGAAATCCGTAAATTTGATTCACTCCAGTCTCTTTCCCCTGCTTCTCTATATTCAACACCTGAATTTAGAGCATAGACAAATCTAATCTAACGCTACATGCGCAAAGCTAGTGGCCTTTTCCAAATGAGAACAACATTACATTAGGATTTATGAAGCTTTAAGCACACATTTACATTCACCTTTAAAAAATAAATAAATCAAATAAAAGCTTGTTACCCTCTTTATGACACTTTTTGTATCTTGGGATACCGTTTACCGTTTTATTCAAGAGAATTTGTTGACATTATGAGTAAGCCTAGATCCTGATATCATTATTCTCATAAATTGAACACAAAATTTTAGTTAAACAGTAACACACTACTTATTTGTGGGACACCATGGAAATTTCTAATTCTAATTTGACCAAATTTAAATAAAGTTTAAAATAAATAAATAAATAAAAAAAGTCAATACTTCTGTCATTTGGAATCATTTTTGACCATCCCAGCTGCTCTAATGTCAGACAGTGAGAAAAACAGTGCATAGAAATATCTGGTTACAGCTATGTATTGTTTTCTGTGCAGATTAAAAGTTTGTCCAAGTTTTACTGCATTTTAAAAATGAGGTAGGTATACTGAACTGTTATGCTGTGGTTCATGATAACGTCGCAAGTTAGAAATACGACTTCAAAGGGGACTTGAGCAATAGACAAGCGCTGAACGTTGCGAGGATCGGCAAACTAGATGAGGTTGTACATAAATGCAAATATGTGCTTGCTTCATTTTCCTTCCAACAATAATTGAGAAAACCAGATTCCGTCTCTCAAATGAAAGAGGAAAGCTGAAGTGGATCAGAGTATCTCAAAACTTCCCATGTGAGTCAGAGCAATAGTTGAAAACAGGTTTTGAGCCCCTGGAACTAGAACAAACAACACAGCAATTCATATTTCTCCTACTAACTGCAGCACTGAGTGGCAGCCTGGATTTTGGGCCACGAACCAGAAAAAGAAGAAAAACTTTTATATGCCCTACCAACACAAACATACCAGAACTCTAACTAGAACTATGAGCTTTGGCTAGGTGATATTAAGATCGTATAGTACAGAATTTGTCACTAACGTGATTACAAAACCCACCCACTTAGAGAAACGATACGACTGGTGAGCTGCAGTATTTGTGACTGACTTCCTGTATAGTTTCTGCTGGTATAACAGAAGGCATGGTCAAGATGGATCTGTGATAATGGGGGCCTGTTTCCCTTTAAAAGACTCAGTGAAGTTTGTTAGAGAACAACCTGTGATCAACTCTTGGAAATAGAAAAAAAAAGCTGGTAGACGCTACCAGAAAACTGAAAACGGTTTGGATCACTTTCAGCAGAATAACGATCCAAAATTGCCAAATAAAGACAGAAATGACTCAGCAGATACAAACTCCGACCTTCTTCCGTTGCCAGTTTAGTCACTGGATTCAAACCATGTGGTGAACCTGTGCGGTGAGCTCAACAGTTACTTTAAGTACTGTTTAATGCAACTGCAATAAAGAAAGAAAAAAAATAAATATTTTAAATATTGATGCATGTCTGAACAGGAGACATGAGTAAGTGGGGAGTTAAACTGGGACTTTTAGCTAAAAGTGAAACCTGTATAGTAAACGCTGATGGTTTTCTAACTACTTTAGCTTATTGATGTGTTCAAAGCAGGTGGCTGGGTGAAACTCCTTGACCATTGACCGCTGTCGCTGGGTGAGACGGTTAGGCGGTTAACATTTATCAAAGCTATCTACTGCAGAAAAGAGATTTAAAGTGTTCCTACAAGATTGAGTCATTTGCACTTTTATGTTGGTAACAATGGTGCAAACAGGAGCCAAGAACAGACTGTTCTGTAATAACTGGTTTGAAATAGCCAAACCCATACTTGAATTTGGCTAGAACGTCTACATCGGTACGTTATGTCGACATCCTCGTTAGTCCGACAATAATGTTTGAAGTCGGGAGCTCTGTCATGATGAATACCTCCACCATTACCGATTTTTCAGTTGCAGTTCTCAGTAGCCGGTCCCAGACATTCCTGTCCATATGAACAATTTCTCTTGGCTACGTGACGTTGAAATCTAGCAGGTACTATTAGATGAGCGCAACCGAGGTGGTTTTAGATCAAATCTGCCATGTCTGCAGCAAGGAGTAAACACTGTAGGCTAGTAGCTTAGCTGCAGAGGTGTAGTCGTCTCAGCCTCCTCGCTTCTCACTTGAAAAATTCTTTCTGTAAAAGTAATGGAGATTTGCTCTTTCATTCCTCTGTGTGTAAAATATTGACGACTGCTGAGTGCAAAGCAAGTTTACTGCAGTAATCCGGTAACGGGTTCTTGCTATATATTTTATACAACAAAACAATATAACAACAAAATTGCTGGTAAAAGCATCAAATATTTCTGTGCATGTCTATAGATGGTAGTGCAATATAGAGTTGTTGTTTTTTTAAGTTTCTAAACTATCACATTTACAGACATTTCTCAAAAATGTAATGATAAAAAGGTTATTGTTTTCAAATTCTTCACAGCTGAAATACATCGTGGAACTTTAAAGCCATAAGAAACAAAGTTTCGATGTGAGAGCATTTTTCCTTCTAGGTCTACGCTCACTTTTTCTCGATGTTGTCAGCAGTAGGGCCCTCAGTCCTTCCCTCCACTAAAACACCTCTCTGTAATCTCACCTGGCTGCCTTGAAAAGGACCAGTTTAAGCCAATTGTACTGTCTATTCCACTCAAACACAACGTGTGCATGGCAGTCCTATCTGTGTTTACTGTAAATGGGATTCTTTGTTATTCGTGTTTGCTCCGTCTTTCACAGATTAATCCTTAAATAAACAAGAAACCTGATGCAAACCTGCCCATTGTCCTCCCGGAGTCCATGTCGTACAAAGGGACACGTGTATGTACACAAAGCTATTTTGTCTATTTAGCTCATGTCTTACATAGCAGTCAAGCTACAAGGACCAACTATTTTTGGACTGTGAGTCACTATCACTGTCTATCTGGCATTAAGGTGCTAAACTGCCAATATTGGCAGAATTGGAGGTTGGATCTTCATACATAAAAACACAAGAACAGCCACTGAACTCTGACATCTGAAAGCCCTGAGTTCCACATCCAGCAGCTACATCCATCCCATCGTTTTTCTTTATTTAGAACTAAACTCAGGTGTGAGGTTTCCAGCTCTGACTTCTTGGAAAGAAAAAAAAAAAAAATTTGAATTAGCTCACGTCTTAGCTAGCTAGCATGTTTCCAGGCTACATAGCCCTACTTTCTGTCTGTCTATGAATCACAATGGGCCCATATCCAACATGAGGGGTTGAGATGCCACTGAGACACTTCTTACTCAGCTAGACGCAAACTGGTTGTGTGCTACACTGACAGCAACAAGTGGTTCTCCATAGCCATGTAATAAATGTTTGGCAGCCTCAACACCTATAATTCAGACCTACGTTTGCTACTTGACATCTGGTATGGATCTAACAAACTGAACAGATTTCAAATGCTCTATTTTTAGTAAAGGTTTTTGTGTTCCCATGGTTTCGCTTGTTTGTATTTCAAGATAGCCAGTGTGTACTTTTTGTGAGGCAAACACTCTTAAAGTTCAATATAGCAAACACACATGAAACAATCGTGGAAGTCGCAGTAAGAAACATTTGTTTTGGACGTCTGCTGGTTTACAGCCTATCTAACCAGTGATACACATCGTACTACTACATGTTCCTTTAGTGTTCGAACAGATGGAACAAAAATAGACTTTTATCAGCTTGTATTGCTACCATAGTCAGCACCAAACAACAGTAAGTCCCAATGCAGCTAGAACACAAATTCTTTACAGTCCAATTCAAATCCATCCATTTTCTGACACCCTTGTCCCTTAATGAGGTCAGGAGGGTTGCTGGTGCCTCTCCAGCTAATGTTCCGGGCGAGAGGCGGGGTCACCTGTACAGGTCGCCAGTCTATCGCAGGGCAACACAGAGACAGACAGGACAAACAACCATGCGCACACACATTCACACCTAGGGACAATTTGGAGAAACCAGTAAACCTGACAGTCATGTTTTTGGACTATGGGAGGAAGCCGGAGTATCCGGAGAGAACCCACCATGCACAGGACCATCTTGCTGCAAGGCAACAGTGCAACTTACTACACCACTGTGCAGCCCAAGTCAAATCCAATGCAGCGATAATATTAATCTACCGTAGCTGTTCAAGTCTGGCAGGGGTGACTAAACCTTAGACACTTTATTTATCCCGGTCACAGTTTTTATTGTCGCTACCTTAAAATCAGTTAGAGTACCCAAAATGACTAAGTTCATGCATGAGTGTAGAATTAGTTCTTTGAACTTCTTCAGCACAAACTTTGTCAGTTTACGCACGTGACTACACAGACAGTGGGCGGGCGCTTGCCTGTCCACATGAAAAGCTGTCAAGAGAGAGATAAAGCTCCCAGGTGGTTCTTCAAGTCAGCCGCCTGACAGCCAGAGGGGTTATAGGTGGAGTGTGCAGCTGTATTGGTGTGTCACCTGAACTTCCTTGACCTCACAAGCGCTGCATAACATATTTATTCGTCTGTATCCTCATTCTCGTATGGACGTGTCACACACAGGAGCAGGAACCCTTTTCGGTATTTAGGCCAGCGGCTGACCAAAAGGATTGATTTATGACTTCTGAAAGCTCTGTGAGGCTAACAACCATGAGCAGTCACGATAATGAAGCTACCACTCTGATGTCGGGTATGCGTCTACCTTGTAAGCCAGATGAAGAGTAAAGGTATCTGTTTTTTCATGTTGAATGCCAATGTAAAGTGAAGGGGAATATTTCATATCGTTTCCTGACATGATGGCTACATCAGTACCAGAAATGAAAATAATCTGACATATTGGAAGACCTTTAATAGAACTCTTCAGTCACACAAATAATACTGGGCTAACACCATTAAACATGTAAATGGTCACAGATGGCATTTATTTAATGTTATCAGGAAAAAAAGACATTGTTTATTCATCAAACCAGTCAACTTTGGTCAATTAGCAACTTGAACATTTTGAGAATGTACATCGGACAATGACACAAAAAAAAGGTCTGTACGAAATAAATAGCTATGTTGCTCATTTACAGCTTGGCTGGGAGAAAAAAACAAAACAAAAAAAAAACAAAAAACAAAAGGGTTAATCTTCATATTTAAAAATGGCATACAGATGTGATGTGATTCTCGTGAACTCACTAACTGCTCCAAAAAAAGCTGTCCTTTTTAAATAAAGCTTTTCACGTTTAATATGTACCTTCAAGAGCCTGTTATAGTTAAATAAATAGAATGCTTTCCATTTCTAACATGCACATCCAATTTGTCCGGGGAAACTATTTACAGTTCACTGATCCTACACGTCCGCCTCTTTATTTCATTTATTTTTTTTTTCTTTTTTAGTTTTTAACTCCTCTACACGTTTCTTTCTCGTCACAAACGCTCATACGCACACGAATGTACAGTCACTCTTGCAGACATGCTGCATCTATATACTATTAACACAATACCTAAATCTATGGCAAGTGATCAAATGCTAACGGTGAACATGGAAGTCCATGTAGTGTGAAGAAGAAATAGTCCAAACACCACATCTTAACCAGGGAGGGAGGGGCTTACAAAAAGTTAGTTTACAATTGATCATGCACTGTATAAACTCAGCATATTATTTGGCTTGACAGGTTTTCATCAGTGACTTCCGTATCTACTTGTTTTCTTTAAGTGAACAAAGAAAAGAGTGAGGAATAAGCAATCCTACCAAATAATCTCTAAGAATATTTAAGTCCTGTGTAAGTCCCCGCCGTTCTTCACTCTCCTACATCAAAGTGGTTTAGCTATCTTTTCATTAGCTTCCGTGCGTAACCAGGAGCTGCTGGAAGGGGGTCGTCTCTTCATGTCCATAGAAGTGTAGGAACCCCACGCCATCGCGCCGTAGTAGGTTGAGATGGGCAGTTTTGTTTTTTACTTCTCTCTGCTTTTTTTCTTTTCTTTTTTTTTATTCTTAACGGCGACAATTTTTGATCCGCTCTTTTTCATGACGCAAAGTAAGAGTTCTGCATTGAGTAGAGGCGGTCGATGGGGTTTCCCACGCGGGCCTGCATGGAGTTGACTTCTGAGGACGCCATAAAGCAGTCGCTGAGGCTGGTTAAAGACGTGTCGCTGTCTATGTCGTGGAACGCAGAGTCGTTACCTGTGAGGAGAGGACATGGGGGCGATCAGTCGTCAGAATTCAAAGCGAGCCTGTTCTGGAGTAAGGTTTAAAAAAAAATACCACAAGGTGTTGACTAAAAATGTATAGCATGATGTAACCGCTTAAGAGAAAAGTAGCAATATTTCATACTACTGCTAAAACCTTTTTAAGGACAGTTTCAATATGTGTGACATTTCTTTATTGTTTTTTTTTTAAATACATAAACTATAAAAAACACATACACACCAAATGTAGTAGCAGTCTCTAAGCACTGTTATGCAAATTATCAAGAGCAGAACGGAAAAAAAAATACGATACAGTAGCACCGGAAAAACAAGCTAATATTCACTGACATGACGGGCACGCTGCTTGCAACATGACTACTTTTATTTTTCTTGTAAACAAGAAATAAATGCGTCCTTAGCCAGCTGAGCAGGCGTGTGGAGAAACATTTAGTTCCTTCCAACTGAACTAAGCTTTTGCCTCTCCTGCACTTTGACTGCCATCTCATTAATACACTCTGATGCTGTGGAATGGTATGCAGGAACATTTCAAGCTGCTGCCACATTGTTTCTTATTTTTTTCATATATGCTGGCGTATTGAGTAGAACTTACCATGCAGGTCTAAATATGAGGAACTGAAGAGGATTGAGAAGACATTAAAGTTCTGTAAAATGTGTCAGTTTTGAAGGGTTTGAGGCTATCGACTACAGGTTTCCTTAAATGTAAAACATTTTACCAAGTGGCGTAATAAACAGAACTTGACTACATTATTTTATGACCTGGATCAAATATGAACACATGTAACGACTTTGAAATTACCTATATCATGGGAATAAGTTGGCTTTATATATATGTACAGAAACTGAATCTGTCTTGTAAAATGACTTCAGACGTTTGTTGTGAATCAACGATATATAAATGTAGTTTTGGAACTCAACAGAGATGCAAAATAGCGTAACATGGGTATTTCCGAAGCTGATACATCTTGATACCAGCATTGTCCATTCAGAGGGAGAGACATCAGACCAAAAAAAAAAAATAAATAAATTAAACACTGGGCTATGACTATAAAATCACAGCAGCCTTGTATTTAAGATTTATAGCAGAGTTGGAAAATTATAATTACTAATAGTCACTTTGAGAAATAGCTGTTGTGTGTCATCACAATTGCGAGAAGACTTTTGTTAGATATCATCAAAGCTCACTTTTTGCTGCCCTCCCCGGTACGATTGAAAGGCAGCGAGGGAGCATGTAAACAAGGGGCACCCTCTTAAAAGATCTGGTTAATAGCAACTGTTTACGCCTTTCATAAAAACCTCAATGTGTTATTTCTCTGGGGGGAATAGTTAACTTTATTACACTCTGGATCTTAATGATAGTGTTGCACAAAACGGGGACAGCGTTTTGAGAGATATCTTTTAATGCCTTGCCAATATTGTTCTGCTCCCCAAACCAAAGGAGAGTGATGAGACGAGGGATTTGGTTTCTTACTGCCGCGAAGAACTAAATGGGAGCAAATTATAAGGAAGTTATGAACTTCGGGAAACGGTCCCACTGGGACACGTTGAGGACATCACTCAGAAATGTGCTGTTCCAGTTACGTCCCGTGGACTCGAACGTCGATCGACTCATGTTCCCGCCCTGCCTCTATTTGCATTTTAATTCCGTCTCGTATCAAACAGAAATCGGAGGCTTGTTGTCTTCCCGCTCCTGCTCCTCCATTATCTCACCCTCCTCGGACTGCGGTGCATCTCGGGCGGCGGCCTGCGCCAAGCCACATGTTTCTGCCGACATTAGGAAACATCATCAGTGACAAGGCATCTCTTAGAAGTGGAGGCATGGAGTCGAAACCGTATTAAACAGATCTGAAAGCACACTTCAAAACCCCGAGAGTTTATGAGAACAGTCGTGTTATCTCATGTGGGAGGAGATGCTGCTCGCTCCTCTCGGGGGAGCGCCTTAAATCAGGGAGCTGTGGCCAGGGAACATGTCCCGCACAGAGGGGGCCGTGGGGCTGGTTACGGGACGGGCATGTGTTCGTCTCGTGGGAGGCGGATGCTCACCATATGGGTTCATATGGTCCCCAGGCATCTGTGGGGGGGTGAGCCCCTGCTGGAACGGGTCTGTGCTGTAGCCGTTCTGATCCATGGTGACCAGCTGCTGCTGAGGGGGAGCCAGCGGTGTAAAGGAGTTCATCATCCCCTCCATCCGATTGGACATCACCTCTGCAGCGAATGGAAAAACAAAAACATGTACTTACATAAAACACCTTTAATGAAGCAAAAAAAGAAAAAAAAAAAAGACTTAACGAATGTAAGCCCATGGCAGAAGGCCTCCAAAAGAAAAGAACTGGATTCACACCTTAAGTAATATCCTCTTTGTGTTGTCAATCTACTGTAACCAACCATTCAGTCTTGTTGACTGAATCTGAATATTGTTTTATGGCAGTAACTCGACTCACTAAGTGAAACGCGTTACATAGATCAATTACACACAGACCGATGCTTTCGAGATTTTTATCGTAATTATGATGATTTTCTTTTTGATCCTTATATAAAAAAATAACGTTTAAGATCATAATGGATCAATAAAAAACATTTTTGATCCAGAAATTTGGGCTTCATGAAAAGCAGGTTTAACAAACAAACTTCTTCTCAACACATATTCTAATTTACTAATTGTGACTGTGCTGTAGAACTAGACGGTAACCAGTTGTGTCTTGCTTAAATCACATCCGTCTCCCATGAATTTGCACACTGATGGCTCTTGGTTCAAGGTGTGCATACATAAAGATATGGAAAACACGTTTCCTTATTTTGATAATAATTCTGCCCCAGTATTGACAGAGTACAGGATGGACGTTATTAAACAGAAATTCACGTTGCCTCCAATTTGGCCTTTAAGAGACAATGTTTGAGACCATCATTAATTCGTAGTATTGACATCATGTTTGGTGGTTTGTGCTCATGTCTGCAGCTGAAAAGAAAAGATGCAGTTAAAAGCAGCAAAGCTGTTACTAAGTTACTAGCCTGTTCAAAGCTTACTTAGAAAAAAGTCTTAGGAGATTGACGTATATCCTATATAAAAAAGACAGTGAGGCCGATTTGCGCAATTATCACTGATGCATCACTCAGACTGGAATTTCTATTGGATTTGTAGTTTTAATGTAATTTAGTATAATAAACTTTTGAACTCCATTTTAAAATGACATAACCAGAGTCAGAACTTACTAAAAAGCTTCAAAATAAGAGGCTTCAATATAAATATCCTGTATTTTGAACTTAAAGAGACATTTTTTTTCAATCCAATTAAAATATATTCTACGTTTAAAAAAAAGACAACAGTCTGAGTGCACTGACTGTGTGCTTGATTTCAAGATTGTAATTTATCTGTGATATAATATAACAAAGAGCAGTTGTAAAATTAAAAATATATATTTACTTATTCATAAAGGAATTCAATCAGGTCATTATCCTCATTAGCTAAGCTAAGTCCTGTTAAGTTGACAATTTGCTGCTGGCTTCAGTTCAAGTGGATTCCCTTCAACCTGTGATAACACATTTTCCATTTTCAAGCACATTTTAACAAAACCATGACAACAAATCACCACATATTGATCATTAGACCAGGTTTCCAAATATTTAGAAGCCTACAAAATCATGTGCATTTATAAACCTCATTTGCTAGATAACTCTGGTGCTACTGGGGGCCCCCTGTTGGTATAGAGAGTCTAAAACAGCTGGTCAGGGTTCTTTCGCCTTGGGCCGTCTCTGTTTGCCTACTGCAGTTGCTTTTGAGAAACGCTCCTGCGACTATCCAATACCTCGATTGCTCGCCTGTCTCTGTGTTAGCATTTCCATGGTAACCTACAGTAGTTCTGCCACAATTCCCCTTGACAAACACTGCTTTTGGCTGACTGAGTGTCAAGAGGGACACAAAGCTGTCTCGCAGCCTCAATACTCGAGCCCGTCCCCCTCCCCCACCACCACCGCGTTTCACTTTCCAGCGGTTATACAAAATGATGTCTGTCATTTCTTTTGTTTGCCTCCGGAAAACAATTTCCAACTTTGTTCTGTGGTGCTGTTGTTTACCCGCTGACGTGTTTGTAATCCGTTATCCTTGCGTAATCGCTGATTAACAAATTTGATTACAGTGCAACACGGCTACGTAATGAGGGAGTTCTCGGTTTCCAAACATCAAAACTCGAAATAGCTTAATTGTTTAGTTTTGTCGGATTAATTAGAAAGGGCTTTGCAAATATATGCATCCTTCAACATTTTCCGCATTTTGTCACATTGAAAACACAAACATCTATGTATTTCATTGAGATCTAATTTTAACCGATTTAATATTAACCGCAAGGAGTAATGAAAAGAATACTTTGTTTTCAATAAGTTTTTACAAAAAAAAAAACAAAAAACAAAAACAAATCTGAACAGAGTGGTATGCATTTGCATTTGGCTCCCCTGAGCTAAATAGTTTTGCTTACGGTTGCAAATTTAATGGAGCACGTCTCTTATCAGGTTACCCGTAGTTAGCAGCATCAATGGCAGCCGCACACACACCTCTCTAAATGTCTCATTTTGGTCTCACTCACCAGAGTACCTTCATCCACATGGTTGCTGTGTTCCCGACATGGCTTGTTATAACTTTGTAAACAGACTGCATGTAGCTTTGTTGTTTCTTGCTACACGTCTAACAGCTGTTCTTCTGACAGATTATCCCATCGCAGCAGTGGCAGCTTTATAAGTTTCCACATGTAAGACACCATTACCATTTTCAGATAATGGATGGAACAATGTTCTTTCAGCTGGGATATTGCTTCATTTAATTTAGGGGTGTGAGAGTAATGGATGGTTGTATGTTGCATGGATGTTTCAAATTGTAAAAAATAAAAAAATTTTAAAATTTAAAAAAAAAAAAGTTCAAGGGGTAGGAAAACATTTGCCAGGCCCCGCACAGCCACCGCTGGTGCCGAGAATATGAAGGTAGTACCTTGGCCGAGCCGCTGGGAATTCTGCTGCTCTTGTTGTTGCTGCTGTCTTCTTGCCAACTTCTTCATCTGAAACGAAGGAGTCAAAGTTGTGAAGAACTCCCAAAACCAACATGCTGTCTTTAATTTAAAAAGGATGCTCCTCGCTGTTCACCCTTGCGTGAACCGCCTGGAACCTCTATCTCAGCGCGCCTCGTTGTCGAGTATCAAAGGTTTTCGCCAGATAATCATCAGCAAAGAGGAGGGCGTAGACATTTAATGCAGGACTAAGCGAGATTTGCAACTCTTCGCTCTCGTTCTCCGCATTTCAGCGGGAGAGGAATGCGGTGATAAGTTTTAACGCACGCATAGTTGTGGTGATTTAGTGGCGAAAACGGAACGGGGCAGTTCTTTCAGACGGGGAGAGTCGGATTGTAAACTGGTGTCTCGCTCACCTTAGCTCTTTGGTTCTGAAACCACACCTGGACCACTCGAACACTGAGTCCGGTCTCTGCAGCCAACGTCTCCCTCACCTAAAGACAAAAACGAAATACCGTTACATCACACACACAAAAAGAAAATATAGCATTTTTTTATTTTTATTTGGTTGGAGTGAAAACCGAATGGTTCTGTCTTTTTGGGGCCTATTGGTAATCGATTCCTAAAGGTTCTGGAGCGACTGCTGCTCCTGTTTTGGGGTTTCCGGGGTGAAGTTTGTAGGAACACCCCCCCCCCCCCCCGCCTCATCTCAGTGTGACGTTTGATGCAGACGGACTGTGTTACCGCTGCCTTGCCGAACAGAAAACAGCTTTCCACTTCAAAGCTCAAGCTTGGAGGTGGAGGAGAATTTTTTTTATTTATTTTTTATTTTTTTTTATGTGTCAAACTACTGTAGGGCTTTTAAGTCCCCACTACGCTCCAAACAAAAGAAAATAAGAATCCCCACTTTGTCGTGGACGTTTTTCCCGTGCGGTGCCTCACCTTCCTACAGGGTTTGGAGGAGACCTCGAAGGAGGCCTTGAAGGCCCGTCTCTGCTGAGTGGTCAGGATAGTCCGCGGTCTCTTGGGCCTCCTCGGATCCTTCCCGTCATCCCCTTTGCCCTGGCTCCCGATTCCTTTCTCTGGCTTGATGTCTAGCTCCTCATCGTCACTTTTCTCTGCGGGGGGGAAATAAAAAAAAAAATAGAAGAGCATCGTTTCACCAAAACGAACCCACATTTCGACAAAGCACAGACGGAAGATAAATGTATATTTTTATTCCACGACGTCGGGTGAGGCACAAACAGTCAATCAAACACGACACGTGTTTTTGATGGTTTATCAATTTTGTACAAAAGGGGGAAAAAAGCGAGGCATGATTAGACTTTCAGAAGCAAATGGAGAGCACACTGAAAAATGATCTTTTTTCTTTACCCTGCTGGACGCGGTGTCATTAGTAATTTATTGCTCTCAGCTTTGCCTAATTTAAACTAAATCAGTCTCTGATAAGGAAACTTACCTCATGAGTGCCATGGAAAAACCATTGCGGGCTCATATTGGAAAAGCATCTCTAGGAAAAGCAAGTTTGACTTTGTCGTAGCTTTTAAAGGCAGACCGAGGCTGCTGCGACAGATCTTGTATTCGATTTGTTTTCTGTTCTTGAACCTTTTTCAGGATACAGACAAATGTCAAGTTCTCTTATACCACTACTTTACATCTTGATTGATTTTAAAAAAATCTATCAATAGGTGTAGTGTATTTTTTTTTCCACTCAAATGGGTAAACTGTCAATAAAAACTACAGAAGGATTTTCACAAAATAACACTTTTAAAAACTTCTCTACAGAAAAAAACTGCAAAATCTGATTTCTGTTTTGATGACATCACAAGGGGCTTTGACAATCGATGATTTAAATACATTTTCTTCTCATAATTTACTGTGAGGAAAAGTGGTCATTTGAACTCAACAAATAGCAAGAGGTCACTCAGTGATTTTGGTTTGACCAGGGGTCATAGTTCAATTTAACAAAGAAAAAGCTCAACTGGGAAGAGAGTTAAAGTCTCCAGATAACAATATGCGTTTGAATTCAACAAAACGTCAGCCTTGAGTGTTTTCATGGTGGCCCAGCACCGTAATTGATACAAATATTATTGTAGTCCTACTACAAAAAAAAAAAAAAAGAAGAAGAAAGAAATTGCAGTGCCATGTTTGAAGTAAAACAAAAACAATTCTTAACCCAAAAAAGCTAAAAGAAGATACGGCAATGACAAGTTGATCCATTGGCATCAATCTAAGTAAAAACAAAAGTGGGTTTAAAACAAGTATTTCCAAATTTGAACCAGCATGGCTGTTCCTAACTTTCGGGCTCTCAAGGCTGAAAACGGAGGCTCTCACACCACGGCCGACTGTCTCCTGTCATCTGGTTCTGATATGTTTCTACATTTCTCAACCGAGAACCTCCGTTTGGTCCCCGACATGCCGAGGTTAACCTCTGCTCGTGTCGAGATTCTCTCCGCCTCGAAAATCCCGGAGACTCCCAAAGACATGTGTGAGTGATGCGCTGGGATGCGAGTAAACGAGGGATGAGGGCGGGTGAGTGGGGGCAGCATGGGGGGGGGAGGAGGAGGAGGAGAGAGAGGACAAGGAGCAAATATTCCCACAAGTTGACAAAAGTTGACACAGGCACAGATGTATTTGACAAATTCCCGCTTTTGTGAATGTCTAAATGTAAGCCAGATGGCGGCGAGCAGCGAGGCTTGGCTAGGTGCCTCGTTGTGTGTGCAGTCTATAGGCGAGGAGCACTCTGGCTGATAAGAGCGGAGGCGAAGGCTTACTGCAGAAAGGCCCCCCAAATCCTTCTGTCACTCATCGTGATACAGTAATTTAATTCTTTCCAGCACCAGATCCTGCCCACGCATGGAGAGCCATTAATGCAGGGTGGCTTGGCTTTGTCCTGTTTCCACTTCCTACTGTATTATAAAGCCACACTCCTCGCTCGGATGAACGCGAGAAAAGCCGTCGGAGAGCTCCAGATGGAGCCACAGGAGTACATAAGTTCAGCTCCGTCGGGTGCAAGCGTTGCATCTCAGACGTCTATGAAAACTATTCTAATAATAACAAAGTAAGGTGGGCTTCGTTTTCTCATGGAGGGCATCTTTGTTGGCGTGCGCTGTGGTGCAGCAGAGCACACCGAATGCAACACCTCGGTGCTGGATGATGATCGCACCAGAGTGCTGTTCTCACCCTGCTGAGAGAGGGGCGCCGGGCGGGGGTTGGGGGGCTCACCTGAGTCTGAGTCATCCGGGCTGACTGAGCTGAGTAAGTCTTTCTCCCTCTCGTAGTCGATCTTGCAGAGCAGCTGACCCTCCTTCAGGACAAACTCGTCACCCTTCCGGAGCTGGCGGTCGCACACGCAGCAGCAGAAGCAGTTCAGGTGGTAGACGCACTCCAGGGCCCGCATCACGAACTCCGTGGGGGCGATCTTCTCCATGCAGCCGCTGCACTTGGTGGCAAACAACCTGAGGGTGGAGGAGAAAAACGTACTGTTTAATATGTCATGTCTGTAAAAAAAACAAAAAAAAAAACGGCACACTGTGCGTTGGTTTTGTACGTGGGGCCGGCACCAAGGCTGAAAAACCCAATCCCAATTCTGGCTAACCCTCGCTGCCAACCAGGAACCACAGCTCCAACAAGTGTCTCGTTTAAATTGTCTCATTTTATGGACTTAACATCTTGAGTGTCAGAGTTTACAAGGTAGGTCAGAAAGCTAAATAAAATAAAATGTGTTTTGCTTGAACGGTTCACTGCACATTTTACTTAATTTTATTATTATTTTCCAAAATGGAAATTCTGAGTTACTGAGTTGGTCTGGAATATTGTCCACAGTTCACCTTTCCAAGCTAGTAAGGAGAATTTGTTGTGCTTATAAGTACAAATTTAACAGTTCATTGATAAAATAATGAAATCTATTTAATTCAAAAATATATTTGAGAAGGTGTTTTTATCAATTCATTTAACCTAAATAAACTAGAACATTGACAACAAACCATCAATTAATTACATAACTCTCCAAATAGAAGACAAATGTTATATTTAGTGAATAGTAAACTAATAAGAAATGTAAGCATTAAAGAATCAGCAGCTTTTTTAAAGCTGTTAATTTAGAAAAAAGTAAATAACTACCAAAAAATATTTACAGTTAAGTTTAGAAACCGATATTGTGTTTAAGGAGTCTAGTGCTCTCTGGTCCGCCAGCTGGCCTGGAGGTGCTAAGCAGTCCTATGACACATCTGCCTTGACTTTTTTTTTTTTTTTTTTTGAGATTGGCTATTTTTGAATCATTTATAATTTTTCTGGAAGAGAATCTGAAAAAAAAATAGACTTTATGTGATAACATGACTGGATTTGTTAATTTTGCAGTTTAAACTATTCATAATATAAAAGCATGCAATCAATCAATCAATCAAAGTTGCACTACTGAATGAAACTCCTGCAGAGACGTACAAGTTATTATGTGTAAATTTTATTTTTTTTAGGCTCTGTCTCTACGCAGAGAATGATTTATTACTAAAAAGAGCAATTATTTTATTTTTATTACGTCTTATTGTCACATCTCTCACTATTAAAATAAAGAAAACTCACAAAATATTATGCTGAATCTATAATTTATATGTATTTCTTTGAAATTAAGAATTAATTTTTCATTCAAATTATCTGTGGTCTGTCTTCAATGAAGCTTTAGTTGGTCATAAAGGATTTTTTTTTTTTTTTAAAGACTGGCTCGTTGACCCCTTTAAGCAGTCAAAGGGATGTGACTCCTTTGGCAACAACTCATCTGTTAAAATTTCTAGGGTGGACCCAACCCTGCATCAGTCCAAAGTGAGCTCAGTCATGGAAAACAAAATCCCTTTGAAAACCTAAAAAAAAAAAAAAAAAGAGGCTGGTTCAGGCTCTGCTGCAGCGATCTTCAAACAACAAAACCCCAATCAACTCTTTGCTAGAAGTTTCTTTTTTTCCCATATATCAGAATAAGCCAACTTTCCCCTTTTCTGCTATGCTAAAAAAGATAATAATAATCAGATTCTTTTATTTCTTTTCATTAAAAGCATCAAAGCTAAGAACTGACAGTTTTCAGTCTATAAACATGAAACCTGCATGCACTGTGACGTGCATTTGTTGTTTTGATGTATTCTTTCATTGTCTGTGGGATCCAATGCTATCAGTTGAAATCACAATCGACAGGTCCGGCCTGAGATGAAGAAAGAAAAAAAAAAAAAAAAAAAAAAAAAAAAAAAAAAACTGAAACTTTGCATTGCCTTGGAAAAGCCTGATTGGTCCACCTTTACTTCTTTCACTTCCACAGTTCTCTATATGCATCAGATAGCATATCTGAGACTGTGATTCATTGCTGGCTACCGTTCATATCTCATCTCTGAGTCTAACACCATGCACCCACCCACCCTTCCCTGCCCCCCCGCGCTGCGACGCCCACCTCTATCACCATTCCCCTGACAACACCTCCATCTTCTTTTATACCCTTTCAGCGAAGATGTTTGCATTGTTTTATCGGTGACTGAGAGGCATTTAATTCGCACTCTGTTGTGTCGGAAGAAGCCACATTAAACGGAGCAAGAAGGCAGAGGAGTGCGGTTGATCTTGTCCAGCTGTAAAAGCTGGATTTATTAGTGGCTTCTGTGTTTGCCCTGGTCTGGGAGACAGCTGGCAACCGCCTATCTGTTTGTGGTGAACATCTATTTCATTGTGCAGGAGGCGGCGAGGGGAGCAGTTGACATCATCGGCAGTTTCGCGACAGGGTTGAACGATAGTGATGAATATAATGTGTAAATATGAGAGCGAGGAGAAACCAAAGGACGGTTTTTGTCATGCTAATGCAGTTATAGGTACTGATTGAGTGCTGATAATGTGTGTGTGTGTGTGTGTGTGTGTTAACACACGTGTGTGTGTATGTGTGAGCAGCTGTGTGCGTGTGTGTCCCGAGAACCGACACGCTTTTGTTCTTAACTTTTAATTATAGAGCAATTCATTTGTTATTTTTGCAACATCCTCAATGCCTATCCACTAAAATACAACTTCTTTCTTCCAGCAGAAGGTAAGTAGAGCGTCTTGGTCTTTTTTTTTTTTTCTTTCTTCCCCCCCCCATCACGCAGCAGTCAAACAACAGAGATGTCAATGTTGGCACTCGCAAGGTTCAAAAATCCTTTAATCTTTCGTTTATTACAATAGGTTAAGAAGATTATTATTGAACTATGGAAAAACCTCCAGGATAATCCTCTGCGAAAGAAATGCTGGCATGCATCTCAAACATGCGGCGCTCTTGTTGAATTGACCTGCCAACCTGGATCTGTCCTCTAAACAACCAAGTTAGGTCCATAAAGAAACAGATGATGGGAAGTTGGACGACAGAGAAGGAGAGAAACATCACATCCAGGGCCGGATTTAGAAGGACGAGGGACCAGAGTCGGTTTTGTTGCCCACGTAAATAATCATCTGTTATTCTTGTAAAATATTGCAGGGTAACGGGGACGAATAAACGTTACGGTTTTTAGGCCTTTTTTTCAGGTGAAAATAGGAACTTTCCTACTATAGCCTGTGTATTTATAAAAACGTTCATTATTAACAGATTTCTAGAATCATCTTCATCCATGTACAAATATTACTCAAACTGTTATAACAACTATGCCCGGCATGTTTGTGGCAATCTAACACAGCAAAATGCAGCAAAAGTAAAACAGGAGGCATGCGATGCTTTGTCTTATGTCTGCAGTGCTTGGAGTTGAGGTTTGGGTTTGTGTGACATCACTGCTTTAAAATACAATGAAACCCCCGAGTACAAACAAACTTGAATACGATTCTTTTTTGTTTTTACACTTGGGGACACATAAAAGTCCCCCCGAGAGAAATATATACTCTGATGAACGCGGTCGGTTTGTGACCCATCCAGCAGAATGCCTCCCACAAAACCCAGTCTCTGTTTTGCCTGTATATGCTCCTCATCCGGCTGGTGAATGTCTCCCTTCTTGAACTTTTCCTGCTGATCCTCTGTCTCCAATTGCATCAGCAAAGACACCGACTGCGGCGTAAAAACACACTGTACAGACGTGCGCAGTAAAAGCAAGAAAATGTGCAAAGCTTCAGTACACAAGATCCCTAAAACAAAGCAGCATAACGTGGATGCTGTGTCATGATTTGATGTTTTTGAAGCACCTCTCCGACAGGAGATTCATTTTCAGCTGAAAGCTTGGAAGCAGTGATGATAAACTTCCATTTCCCCACCTGTCAGTCGTCTCCATCCTGTCAGTCGCACCTCTTCGAACAGATTCCCTCAGAAAGTTTGTCCAATGTCTTTATCACCAATTGTTTCATTACATATTTAACAAATAATTGTTTTAAAAAGGATGCAATATCTGTAAGGTAAAAGAAAATTGCCTACTGACATATAAGATCTTTTGAGAGGAGCCCATCTTATTTCCGATTAGAAACAAATTAGAAACAGGTTATTTTTCAAAATCTAAACACATCACGGGTATAATTAGGCTTTGGTTTAACAGCTTTCAGGTTCAGTCCATTTACCAGTGATCCTGATGCAATCAACAGTCTGCTGCAGCCACATGCTCTCTATGAGGAACTGCCGCAAAGTAAATGATGCGATGCAGCTGAATTTCCTCCGATAGATGACTTTTTACTATTTGACAACATAAACTGACTTCGTCTGCACTGAAACACCTGCAACTGAAGTTGAATCTGACGATATGACTGGACGGCACTGGGTTAATTTGTCTGTGGCTTCGTTAGGTTCTTGCTAAAGTCCAACGCAGCTCACGCCGACTCATTCCACCAGTGGAAAAAGTTGAATATTGTGAAATGCTCTCTGGTTTTCAGAGGGGATTAGTGCGCTACATGCTGGGATCAGGGAAACAAAGGTGATGAATCTGTCAAGACGAGTTCCCAGCTCCAGCTCTAATGTTTAGCTAATGATCGGCGGCTTAGGCTCAGCAAAAGGGGTGCAAAAAAGTTGAGGAAATGACTTGTTAGCACGGTTTTGACGCATCAGGCGAGCTTCATTCACCTACAACCGCTCTCTCTCTCTCTCTCTCTCTCTCTCTCTCTCAAATCTTCTCATCTGGATGAAAACATTCTCATTCAGCTCCCTTTTCCTTTCTTCTTTTTTTTTCTCCTCGCTGGGCCTAATCTTGTAAGCCATTATTTTTCTATTTCCCCTCTCTGTCACTTTGCATTATTTTTGCTGCTGTAATTCCCATTCGTCCCTTCTGGAATCTTCCTGTCCTGCTTTGTCCCCGGGTCTAATCCGGACTTTCTGCCTGTTTTCAGTCCCCCGGTCCCCATTCTCAGCGGGGTTCAGATGGAATAGCCATGCGTGACGCCCCTCCTATGGCAACCACACCTCCACAGGAAGGCAACGCCGACTTTTCGGATGGGCAGAGAAGGCCTTTGAGAGGCTGGCAGCAGAAGTAAATCCTTCTCTAAGGAACAAGGAGAATTAGCAGGGAGCAGCGGACTAAGGATTTAACCCTACCCCTATCCTTTGAAAGGCACAGTCGGTCCCACTCCTGCGGCTAGCCACAATCAAACAGAGGAGGAGCGGGGAGGCGGCAGTGGGGAGAGGGGAACACAAACTCCCTGAATGACACAAGCAGTGGATTGTGGAGGAGCCTAATCCCACTTTAATACCTTTCCAAGTTCAGCTGCTAAAGAATGCTCTTAAAAACAACACCACTGTGTGAGCAGTGAAGGTTGACCGGGTGGGGGCGGTGGGGGGAGGCACGCCTTTCAACCTCCCTAACATTACCTGATTAGAGGTTTGCGGCCGGGGCTGCTGGGCTGGCACGGCCAGCAGGAGACAGACTGGAAGATGTAAATTATGATTTCATAAATAAAAACAACACACGAGCAGAGGCAGGGGGACGACATCAAGTCCGCCCGACTCTCCGGAGACGACTACGACGCCGTAAGTGGCTCTGAATCAAACTCGAAGTGAGTTAGGTCGTCTTTAACCAATTTCCCGCGTTCCTGCCTGACTCCAGCGATGCTAGTTTCCAGCTTAAAAAAAAAAATAAATAAATAAATCCACTTTCCATTCATTCATCTGCTTGAGTAACAGGACGCCCGGTGTTGCAAGTCAAGCCTGCGTGAAAAGGACAACACAAAGAGGGACCACCAGCATGATAACTCCTGTTCTGGCTCTTTTTTTTTTTTTTTTTTCCCTCCTCCTCCCACACCTGAGCGCGCAGATCGAGCGATGAGACCCCGCCGCCTGGATCAATGGCTGCATCTCAAGCAGAGACCTGTCAATATTTACCTAGGCCTCCCTGGAACAGGACTCATAAATGAGGAAAAAAAAGAGCCCATCTCAGCACATACCTCGGCCCCTGTGGAATCATTACGTCGCTTTTTTTTTTTTTTTTCCAAATCTCATACCTGTAATCCCTCGTCTGCTCTTTCTCACATCACTTCTCTGTGTGACAGATTATCACACTGTTGAGGGTGACATGTGCAGATAGAGAGAGAAAAAAAAAAAAAAAAAAACCCTGAAAACATTGAGGGGGAAAACAAAAGCCAAAGGAGTATTTTTATGTCTGATGAGCTGCACCGACAAAAAGTGCAACAGGGGGACCTGGGCTCGTCGTCTTCCGCCCCTCCATCCAGGCACTTCAGAGACCCGCCGCATTCTCCCTTTGAGCAGATTAAGCGCAACTTAAGAGTGTGACAACATGTTAAACTCGCACCACGTGTTGCCAGCCATTTCTCCTCTGCAGACTTTTACATTTATTACTTCTGCCGCAGTAGCGAGCATCGGGAGGACGGGGTGGGATAAAAGAAAAGCAGAAGGATAAGAAAGAAAGAGAGAGAGAGAAAACAAAGAGGAAGACCGAATGAGGAGGAGGAGGGGGTAGGAGAAAGGTGGCTGGCTGCTATCATGCCACATTTAACCAACACGTGCAACAGCCTCACCTACTCCCCTTTTGCTTTTGAACAACACTCTGAGAAATACCATAACAATTTAGGCGAAGAATAGCCAGGGCCATTATGTCACCGCATCCCTTCAAAAGAAAGAGAGGACGAGGATTATCCAGGCAGCAGCTGTAAGCTATTACTTTGAAGATGGGCTCGTGTGCACGCACGCACGCGTGGGTGGGTGGGTGTGTGTGTGTGTGTGTGTGTGTGTGTGTGTGTGTGTCTGTTTTTTTTCGTAGGAAAACCTAAGGCTGTGCCAATTATGCAGAGGTGAGGCTTGAGGCCTATGTGGCAGGTCATGAAAAGAAAATATAGATATAAAAAAAAAACAATTCAGTTTTTAGGGTTTGATTTAAAATAACTGGATGTTTGTTTGATTCTTTCATAGAGTAATATTGCTGTGTGTGTGTGTGTGTGTGTGTGTGTGTGTGTGTGTGTGTGTGTGTGTGTGTGTGTGTGTGTGTGTGTGTTTGTAATACCTTGTGGGGATGATTTTCCTGACATATACTACGTTGTGGGGACCAATCGCTTCTCGTGGGGACCGGAGCCTGGTCCCCACGAGGGGAAACCCTGTTTTTGGGTCAGGGGTCAGATTTAGGGCTAAGGTATGAATTGAGTTTTGGTTAGGGTTAGGTATGTGATGGTTAGGGTTAGGAAAAGGGTAAAGGTAAGTTTTAGGCTGTAGAAATGAATGGAAGTCAATGGAAAGTCCCCACAAAGATAGCAAAACAAACATGTGTGTGTGTGTTTGTTTGTTTGTAATACCTTGTGGGGACGATTTTCCTGACATATACTACGTTGTGGGGACCAATTGCTCCTCGTGGGGCCCGGAGCCTGGTCCCCACGAGGGGAAACCCTGTTTTTGGGTCAGGGGTCAGAGTTAGGGCTAAGGTATGAATTGAGTTTTGGTTAGGGTTAGGTATATGATGGTTAGGGTTAGGAAAAGGGTAAAGGTAAGTTTTAGGCTGTAG